>NC_056549.1:2817976-2917976 GCF_910596095.1 Thunnus maccoyii | reverse complement strand
TTGTGTCTACAGAGAGTCAATAGATTGTGGAAAACAAGTTGCACATAAACAATAGAGTGAATCATTTCCCCCAGGCCCCATTATACTGGGTATGGATAAGGCTGCTATTGATGCCTGACCACTCTGAGCAGGAAGTGTGTTTGTGTATTTCTGTGTCCAGACCTCCCATTGATCCATCCAGCCAGCCAGTACAGAGCGAATCCCATCATTAGACCCGCATCACCACCTGTCTCTTTCTCTTTCCAACTTAGTTTTATTCATTTAGACACTTTGTAAGAACAATAAACAAATAACTGTCGAAATATGCGTATCGGTGTAGTTCTGAAAGTATTGGGTCGGTTAATCAATACGTGGGTTTATTCTGCCCTCGCTGCTGTAGAGGTGGAGGTGCACAGTCATGCAGCAAGCTAAACACAATTTGGCCTTTGGAGATTTTACTGGAGCCAATTATGAAAAAGGGAAAACAGTATCGGATAAAACAGCTGAAATTCAATATAGTGATTACAAAAATTATGAGGAACCATAAACACAATACAATAAAAGAGTCTGACTGGGTGGATTAATAAGGAATCTGGAGAGCAGTAAGTTAAGATTTTTGAACACTTAAAAGAGAGATATTGGGTTTTTTGTGATTTTCTGACATTTATATACTGTTATGATGTTGGATATCTATGTTAAACATGGTCAAAGCTCCAAAACTTGGAAGTGAATGTCGGTAAAACGACTCCCTGCAAGTCAAAAACCAGCTTCAGCCTGCCCTGACGCTTTGTTTACAACGTTTTTTTCGACCTTACCGATGAGCTGACATCAGCTTTCTTTCCAAGAACTATAATTGACAGCACACACAAACATTTTTGTAACTTTAATGGAATATGAAGTTCAACTGTATGTTCATTAACTCTATAAACTATATATCATATAACTTATTCTTCTTGAAACTGAGCATCTTCACTGCAGTGATGGATTTTAAGTGTCTGATTAAGTTAGTTGTTCCAGATGTTTCCAAGGTTGTTCGTCTATGGCTTATTCTGGACTTAAAGGTTTTACAAATAACGAGTTTTGTGTCTTCTTCACTCACGCTGAAGAACTTCCACACCAACGACATGTTGTGTGTGTGTGTTGTCTGTGCTGCAGCAGCTGTGTGCATGATATGAAGCGTAGTGCGGCTATGTGCAGAAAATATGATCAGCAAAAAAATCGGTTATATGAGACTGATCGCGGTCGATTACCATAAACAGCCGTCCGTTCCGTAGCCTTCGTTGCTGAGGTTTTTCCATGTGTTGTTGTGTTGTCAGTCACATATTTCAGATCGGATTTCAGCGTGAACATACACGGATGTACGTTCTCTCTCAGTCCAACAGCAATTTAACAAAGTAACCTCTTAATGCTGCAATTCATGAGCACTTACGCCTGAGTCTCTAAGTTAACTGATAAGCCAACCAACCAAATGAAAGATAATATGTGTTTTTACTCAACCTAACAATTCTAACTTGAATATTTTTTTGTTTTTTTTCTGACATTGCTACATTGAAGAGCCTCTGATGACTCATCCAACTTGTGATGAGCACTGAATGACTCTTTTATAGACTAAAAGATGAATTAATTAACTGACAGATACTTGATAGATGTGGATAATAGAAAATACTTGTTTCTCTTGAACACACATTGCATCCAGGGAGCATCCTCTAAACCATTTTTCCTGCGTTTCTCTTGCACACCATTCTGGCAAATGTAGGCAAAATAATAGATGAATACATTTGAAACACTCAGGAACACGGGTTGAGAGCGTGATTTATGTGTCATGCACTGTTTGCCAGAAGAGGTGCGGAACAGTTCACTAAACATGCAGGTCAATTTGTCGGCTTGGTTTGGAGTCATGGTTGAGTATGTTACGCAAACAATACCTGGACTACTTTTTGTATTCCTACGCTCTGGACAGATCTAGGACATAAACTCACACTGTGTTTCTGATCAACACAAGTTTCCATCTTCTGTCTCATTTTCTGCACATTTAGTTCCTTCATGTCTAATTGTAAGAATACAAGATACATGTTTATGTATCTGTAAAGTTTTGTCCATCAAAAGCATAACTGTAAATTGCATACTTACTTTTTTTTATCATATCTTTACACCACTACATCCTGTTATTTGTACATCTCACTATTATAAAAGTAGACTAGATTTGGTTTAAACTGCTGGATGTGTGTGTGCTCATAACAGCTTTCTATCTTTCAAGGATTGATCTGCATATTCATTGTTGGATAAATATTTACCTTCCGTTCATTGTAGGTGAGAAATGTGATGATTAAATTTGCATGTTTCTTCATTTGAAAAAAAAAAAAAAAAAATCTACTCGTGTTACTGGATTTTAAAAAACACTCCCACACTTTTCATTATTCTTCACATTTTGCAGGTCTTGTTTCTCTCACTGTGTTAATCTTTATTTGTTATCACAGCCGCCTTCAACAATCAAAAGAAAACATTTTTACTTACACTGTTAAGAGATGAAAGACTGACAGTGGTGCAAATTTAAATACACTTAAGAACTATTTATTTGTAGCAAACAGTGACTCATGTCTAGTTTTCTGTAGCAATGTTACTACTAAATGTGTGTTTTATTGGATATTTCTTGTTTACCTTCTTTTTACTTCACTGTTTTAATCTCTTATTTTCCACAAAAGCCCTTCTAGTGGCGAATGTTGCATATCAGCATAAGGCAAATAAACCATAATAAATAAATAAATGGATGGATTGGTGGAGGATTTTTCTCTATTCATAAAAAGTAAATATTACAAAAAAGAACAATGGCGTTAAACCTAAAGTAAACAAGTTCATTGTAATTCTTACTTACATTCAGGTACATCTACAGGCTTTACTAAACATAATAATCTAATATAAATGCAATGCAGAAGAATCCATTAAACACTCAGACTAATCCATCAGATATTAGCCACATAAAATAACATTATAAATGTGAAAAGTTGCTGTTTTACCAACATAGGTTGTTTCTTTTTTCAGCACTCAACCTTCAGGTTTGGAGGGAGAAACTGACCTGATCTTTCTGAGAGTTTTTACCCAGCAGTTGCAGTCTTTCCTGAAATACTGAAATACTGAAATGTTCTACTGTTGACTGTTATTAGAGCTTTTTTAGTACCAACCAAAATGTGTCCATTGCACCGAGAACCCACGACTGTCCAATAGTAAAAGTTGGCTCAGAATTCTTGCTCAAAGTCACTCTTCCTTCACTTATTCAAACCATAGACTGTATAAAAATATGGACGTAGTTATCGTGACATCACCCGTTGGTTTCTGAAGAGCGGTTTTGAAGCTTAAAGTTAGCCGTTCCGGCCGTCGCCATCTTGGCAGTGCGTGACTCTGCGTAACTCCCAGCCAATCAAAAATGGGCAAAGAGGCGGGCCGAATGGCTGAAACAAGCCACCTAGCGGCTGGCGGACCTGTCACTCAAAGCAGCTTCATTATGCATAACTTTACGGCTTAATAAAATTTAAACGGGTGAGTTATAAAAAAAATCACTCCCCGTACAGTTGTCATGAAAGAGGAAATTAGCTACAGAGACCAAAACCGTGTTTTGTACCATAAACATGTTTATTTCTGCTGTAAAGTTGGGCATTTTAACATGAGGGTCTATGGGCATTGACTCGCTTTTGGAGCCTCAAGTGGCCATTCAAGGAACTGCAGTTTTTGGCACTTCCGCATTGGCTTCATTTTACAGCCCCGGAGGTTGCCGCTTAGTTTCAACCCTGCGATGCCAGTTTTAGAGTGTCAGGTTTGTGTGAGTGGAGCAGGTGGACCCAAACGCAAGAGATGGCAGGCACGATGCCGGATATTTAATGAATAATATAAAGTCACTGGAGACACTGAGAATACGAACCAGGAATCAAGACCATAAATGCAGGAACACCGAAGATACTAAGGCACAGGAACTAGGGTCAGAAACACGGGACATAAACGCAGAATAAACTCGGAACACAGTATGAAAGCAGACAACTTGACAAAGACCGAACTGAAAACTGGACTATAAATACACAGGGAAAGATTGCAAATGAAACACAGGTGAGGGGAAACGAGACACAGATGAGACACATGAAATAATCAAACACAGGAAGTAAAGTGACCAGACACAAGGAGGAAATATTTCAAAATAAAACAGGAACTAAAGTAAACAAACAGGTGACACAAAAAACACAGGGAGGAACAAAACCAAAACCAGGAAACACAAATGCAACACAAATGAAAGAGACCCTCAAAAAGTCCAACTAAAAACAGAAAAAGTCTGAGGATCATCAGAAGGAAAACAACAAAAACCAAAGAAGTCAAAAGAACAAAAACACAAAGAGTCCAAAAAACAGAAAAAGTCCCGATAGGACGTGACATAGAGAGTATTTTTTATTTAGGCACATTCCTATATTTTTGTTAGCAGAAGATGTATGTAAGCAGTGCTGTGCTGTGCGCTATGTCAGTGTAATAATGTGCAGTTTTTTTAGTAAAAGGTTGAAAGCAGAAACACTATTCTTATTTTCATGTAATTTTCATGTAATTATACACCAATTAAACATAGTTATGAAGATTATATTCCATTTCTGCCAAGTCTGTTATGTTAGATGCCACTAAATCTTACACACTGGTCCTTTAAATGACCAAAAATGTTTTGTAGAAAACAGTACAATCCTTGTATATGCACCAAAAGTCGAGTATCAGCACTAGAATTAAAAAATGTCATCAGCATATAGCTAAACATACTCAAATTTCTATTTAACTTTATAAACCAAATGACCAAAAAGATTTATTACTATTCATAATAGCTTTTGTTAAAATAAAACAGGATGTTATTGTCCTGGTAATATTATCTCTAATTTTTACTTTATTATTAGTATATATTCTTTAAATTATTATAATATTTTTTTTCTTATTATATATTGATGTTATTGTTTTGAGGTGATAGTCTTTGCTGTCAGTGCATAGTAGGATCCATAGATAAACCTACATAAGCATAAATAAAATAATGATACAGTTAATTATACATCACGAGGACGACGGCTCTTTACTGCTTTATCTCCTGCTCTGCTTCCATCCGCCACTTTTATTTCCCGCCTTGTCCGAGATGAATTTATTCCTCCGAGATTGGCCCCGGCGAGGCATTAATTTAATATCGACCGCTGCTTTGTCTCTGTTCGCCAATATCTACAGTAGGAATCCATAACTCCTGATATTAAAAAAGTAATAAGACAGAGAGAGAGAGATAAGAGCGGAGGTAGAATGAGAGATGGGAGGAAGATGAGGTGCAGCGTAATGGGTCACACTCATTACCAGCACCAGCTGCTGTCTGTCCGTCTGCAGGACTGATTGCTTGTTATGGCTGAACATTAAAATCAGCTGTGGACCAATACGGGCTTTTCAAGGACAGTACCTGCATTTAGGGTTTTTACATGTCATTTTTTTATTATTTTGATGAGTGTATATTGTGTTTGACTGTTTGTTTTTGACTTTGGGAACTCAAACTCACACTTACTGGATTGTTCCAGAGCTTTCAGTCCTAAAAGTCCTAAAATGGAAAGTTTGAACATCTACACCTCCATGACAACTTAACAAACCACTGATGAAGACAGTGTGTTAGGTCAGAAGCTCAGGAACATGCAAGTAAGCCTTGAATTGAGAATGTTTTGTCAACTGCAAGTATTTCGATTACTTGTTCAAAGCAAGCAGCGACCTCCGGGGCTGAAAAATGAAGCCAATGCAGAAGTGCAAAAAAACTGGAGTTCCTTGAATGACCACATGAGGCTCCAAAAGCGAGTCAATCCCATGGATGTATTATAAGAGCTGGATACCGGACTAAAAATGGCGCCCATTCAGTCCTATAGGAATTGCTCGCCTGGCGCATACACCAAAAGAAGTTTCTAGCCTCCGGGTTTGCTTCTGCGTTGTGCGGCCCACTGAATATGCGCAGTAGTGTTTCCCCCGCTGGCCCCGCCCGAGAGTTCCCGCTTGGCCCATAGACTTTACATTGTGATGACGTCACGGATTTTTAAATCGCTTTTCTCGGCTTGAGGAAAGTTTTACAAACATAAAACCTCCATGGATCAAAAGTTCATAATAGAAAGAGTCATAATTGACGTTGTTTGCAGTTCGAGGGGTCCTGTCAACAGTTTTACAGGCGTCTCTTACAATGGTGGTCTATGGGGAAAATCCTTTGTGGGCCGCAGGGGGATTTTTCGCAGCAATACCGCGAGTGGCCATGACAACTGTACGGAGGGTGAATTTTTTTATAACTCACCTGTTTAAATTTTATTAAGCCGTAAAGTTATGCAAAATGAAGGACATGGCTGCTTTGAGTGACAGGTCCGACAGCCGCTAGGTGGCTTGTTTCAGCCATTCGGCCCGCCTCTTTGCTCATTTTGGATTGGCTGGGAGTGAGGCGGAGTCATGCACTGCCAAGATGGCGACGGCCGGAGTGGCTCTTTAGAAACCAATGGTGACTATGTCCATATTTTAATACAGTCTATGGTTTGAAGTTCTTTTTATACGGGGCAGTAAAGATCTTACACATTGCACCTTTACTTGAATGATTGATTCATAAAAAAAAAAAAAAATTCCTAAGATCAGCGAGGCATGAAAATATTTGTAAGAGAAAACACGTTGACTGGCTTTAATGTTGTGTTCTGCAGGTCGGACCGGCCACACAGAGGTGGTGAGAGTTGTCTTCCATCCAGACAAGATCACCTTTGCCAACCTGCTCAAAGTTTTCTGGGAAAGCCACGACCCGACTCAAGGTACGACCTCACCCACCGGCACACTTACAGCTGAACCCTTAAAGGGAAAAGAGCAGTTTGTTTTCATTGATAAACAACAGAATGAAAAGAGTCCTTTGATACAGAGAAAGCTGTGAGTATAATTGTCTGTTTTGTGCCGGATTTGTTGCAAATTGGATAATACTTTCAGGTCAAATGCACTTCTCACTTCTGTTTGTCTGCCTCATTTCTTTGATTTTCATAAGACAGTTTTAATAACCAAACTATAGAAACACCAGCAACAATGACGGTTTGGATAATGACAATTCAGATTTCATTAACTTGACTGCAGCTATGCCAAATTCCTGCCTGACTGATGAATCATAATTATTTCACCCAATCTCAAATGTTTGTTGCAACACTCTTAAAAGAACACTTGAGGAAAACATTTCTGCTTGTTTATAGCTGCCAGTGGCCCCGAGAGGCTTTTAGGCTCATTATACACCAGAAAACAAGACTGTTGGATGGAGGAAAAATGAAGAGAAAATGTTGCAATTCTTTACCGCTAGCAGGGAAAAAAGGTAAAGTTTGTCCTGAGAAGAGAGGAAGAGCCATACTTTGTCCTAAATTCGAAAGGGTTCATTCAGTCTTTTGGACGGTGGCCATTTTAGGACATCAGAGGACTCGTCGAAGCTTCATTGGTTGAAGCTGTGCGCTAACAAGCTATCATTAGCTTTCTGGGCAAAACACAACTGCAGTTAGCTTTCTAATATGCCAACATTAGCATACAGATAGCATGTTAAAAGGCATGTTGACAACTATTATATTATAACTGTTTATTATTTATTATATTTAGCAATGAGATGCTACCATGCTAGCGTCAAGACATATTTGTGATTTGTGATGTTGGGCTGTAAAAATAAAAATTGACTTTGACCTGTTGGTGTCAATCGGTGAAAAACAAAATCATCACCGAAGATATTTTGACAAACAACAAACATCCCTACAGCTCAGCAAACATGGCGGCTGGCAGTGTGACGAGCTGACATTGAAACGATGAAAAGGAAAACGATCACTTCAGTCCTGCCAAGACAGACAAGCCATATTTTTTTGGAAATGCTGTCAGCTGTTGTTTTCAGATAATGTGATGGTCCCTCTGCCAAGAACTGTGGATGAAGGCACCTCACGTCAGCTGAAATCCTCAAATCTTGATATTCAGATATTTTGTGTGTGTGTGTGTGTGTGTGTGTGTTCAGGGATGCGTCAGGGGAACGATGTCGGGACAACGTACCGCTCCGCCATCTATACCTACACAAAGCAGCAGCTCGAGGAAGCGCTGGCCTCCAAAGATGAATACCAGAAGGTACACACGTCTATCCACCAGTCATCCCTCTATCATTGTCCATCTCTTTCTACCAAACTTTTTTCTTTCATCTCTCTTCTTTCTCTTTTCCTCCCCGTGTAATATGTCCCATCCTTCCTACTCTCCCTCCCTCCGTCCTTCTGTCTTTTTCTTCCTCCTTTTCAGTCCCTCCCTGTTTCTGTGACTCCATTTCCCAGCATCCACCTCCTTCTTTCTCAGAAACAGTGAGAAGCTTTTGGCTGCAATAGATGAATACTGAAATATAATGGATCTTTTTCTGTGTGTGTGTGTGTGTGTGTGTGTGTGTGTGTGTGTGTGTGTTGACTTCGGTAGCATATGGGCATATATGGCAACACACACACACACACACACACACGCTCCCTCTGTTGAACTCTCTCCTGCTGAGACTTCTGCACCATCATCCCACCAACAGGGCTTGTTGCCATGGAAACTGAGGAGGAGGAGGCGGCTGTTCTATTCTACTCTATTCTACTCTATAGAGTTCTCTTCCTCCAGTATCCTTCCCCTCATTCGTTCCTTCTCTTTTCATTCTTGAACCGTGTTTCTTTCAGCAGGATTTGTGTCTCAGAGTCTCTCTCTGCGTCCTTCTGTCCATCACTGATAAACACATCTGACACTGTTTTCATGTTCTGATGTAAAAAAAAAAAAATAGTTGGTTGATATGTTGAGCAACAGTCTGGTGGGGTTGAAGCAGTTCATTGGGTTTGCAAGCAATCAGACACCATAATTGTAGTTTTCTGTATACAAATGGGACAATTGGACATCCTAATAGCTTTGATGCTGCTCTGATTTTTTGTGTACAGCCACCAATAAGTACAACATTTCCATTGGTCCATCAGGGATACTTTATCCTAATTAAGTGCTGTTACAATACTAAAATTGTACAAATTACTTAAAACTTTGTTTAAAGTCAATTATATGGCTTTTATGTCAGAGAGTACTGATTTTCAAAGGCTTAAAAAACCAGCAGCTTGTTTCCCAAAAACATCTTAAGCTTAAGATAATCATAAAATTCATCTATTTGGTTTTTTTTATACTTGCAGGATGTTTCAGGGCCCGAAAAGGCCATTTAGTACACTGGTTTCCAACCTGGGGGTCCTGACCCCCGCTGAGACACTCTTTTGTTTTTAAGGACTGTAAGAAAAAAATTTTAGGGGTATTTGTCCCAGCATTTAATTAACTTCTGTGAAGAAAACCAACTAAATTCAAGGGTTATTTAAAAGTTTATATTATAACATAGACAAGGAACATCACAGATTAATGGACAGATTGGACAGTCATGCTCCAAAAAGTATAGGAACCTTTCTTATTTTGGGACGGGCAGTGAACTTTTCTTTGGCGCCACCCTGTCGGTCAAACTCTCAGCTTCATACATGAGAAATGACAAATAAATCAGTTTGAGGAAATTTGCTGTGGATGTTTACGGTCCAGAGAGGAAGAATTGGTCCGGGTATCATCGGATAATTTGTAATTCGTTTATAATTCAAAAACCAAAAAACGGTAAATCTGTTATTTGTTTCAAAACAAAAAACAAAAAAAACGTTTTTGGTGTCAGAATCAAATAACGAAAAACTAATCAAACCCGGCCCGTTTTTGGTTTTTGCCGATTCGTTTTTATCGTTATTCCTTTTTAGATTGAATATCGAACATGTCTGCGGACATCAAGCCAATTCGTTTTTGCGTTTGAAACCAAAAACGGAAGTCACATGATCTATTCCTTTTTAGTTTCTAAATGAAAATCCAGAAAACCAAATTCAAAAGACCGTGCAATTTTAGTTTAGAAATCAAGTATTTTTGTCAGTTTTGTACGATAGCGGAAGCGGCTACATTAGCCTACCCATGATCCTCAGCGACCGTTGCTGTGGTGTATTTATATCTCTTGTCACCTTCATATATTTCATACACTTTGTTTCTTTGTCCATAGCACACATTATTTTCTTTACAGTTCAATGTACAGTAAAGTCCATTAACCAATAATCTGCAGTACTACATAATGTTATACTGACCATACGTTAAGGATGTCGCTGGCGCCTTCACCATAGCAACGATACCTGGACCTGAATCCTAGTGGGTTTGGTCTTTCCTTTAGCAGCACTGTCAGGCCGAAACTTTAACATGTCCACAACAAATATATATATAAACAGGCACATTATCATGAAATTTGGATTTTGGATATTCATCGTCTCCAGAGAATTGCCTTTCCTCTAATATACCGCTTTTACAACTAAATTTCCACTTGCACACAAGATATATGATACTGCAATAGACTGGTTGCCATAACGTTCACTGAACTTATTCACGCTCCGCAGAGGACGAACCTGTTTAAATGAAGTGTTTTTAACTGGTGAAAAGCAAAATTGTCAGTTATGTTGTTTTGTTCTGTTGCATTTTTTTTGTATCGTGAGATATTATGAACATAGTCTCAGTTGTTATAACCAGGCTACAACAAAGGAGGGAAACTTAGAAATAATAAACGTAAATTTAATAGGAAGTGTATGAATGCAGCGGCGCGTGTTGTCAGTGCAAAATAGATCCATAAGAACTGGTCACTCTGTATATAACTTCTATTCTAAGGACAATTTTGGCACCAGATATGTGTTTTAATACTTCAGTAGGAGGATCATATTGCCAAAGCTGGTATTGTTGAATGTGTGTGTGTGTGTGTGTGTTCTGGAAGTTATGGACAGATACACACATTTTCTACATCTCTGTAAACTGTGTTTTTTCCATCCTATATATACAGACAAATAGATCGATTATTTTTATCCACCAAACACATCTCTCAATCAAAATCTCTCCAGTTTTTGTTTCCTCTCTCTCTCTCATTTTTTTTCTCACCAGATTGCCTCCCCCACCCTCTCCCATCTGTGTGTGTGTGTGTGTGTGTGTGTGTGTGTGTGTGTGAGAGCAGTTGGCCTATAGCAAACACACTCCATGCCAAACCATCTGGGCCTTAAATCTGTCCTCCACAAAAATCGCTTTAGTTGCAAAACTAACACACACACACACACACACACACACACACACACACACACACACACACTGACTGGGAAGGTTTGTTCAAATTATGTTTTGAGTTTTTGAACGTCTGTATCCATATATTTAGTTTGAACTTGTCGGTATCTGATGTTTTACATAAAGAGTCAATTTGCGGATTTCTGTGCCAGAAAAGATGAGAAGATTTAAATAATTCAATGTTTTTTTTTCTCTCTCTTATGAGAGCAGATGCATCTCTCACTTTTGTTCTCCATCGTACGTTGACTTCGCGTGCATACGTGCGGAACCGCCTTTAAAATATTGATGATTTTGTGCTTGTAAAAATCTTGGGTGGAGTCCTCTCAGTTGATGAAGTCTTTGTAGATGTCTCTCTTCTCTTTGTCTCTGCAGCTACGGCGGCAGCTTTGTCTAGTCCGTCTTATTCGTTTTTAAACTAACTGAAAATGGAAAAAAAAAAATGCATCACAGCACAGAGGATTTTCCCAGGATACACCTACCAGACACTTCCTGAATTGCTATTACTATCCACTCTGATACTTAGAGTTAGATATCATCTACTCCTTGTCTTCCTACCATGATTTATATGTGCAGCTGTAAAAAAAAAAAAATGTAGCTGGAAGAGCAAAAACGGTGAAATACAGACAGAAGAAGAGAGGAAGTTTAGGCGAGAGGAGAGTGAAAACGAGAGAGAATAGTCTGGTTAATTTGGTGTCAGGGTATTGACTGTGTTCGCTTCGCCGCCTGGCTTGATTGTATTGTTCACACAGAGAGTGATTGGGGGGATTTGGTGTGTGTGTGTGTTATTGTGTGTGTGTGTGTGTGTGTGTGTGTGTGTGTGTGTGTAAGGTACAACAGCACTGCAGAAAATTACCTTGCAGGCGGCTGGCAGTTGTCTGCAGCATGAAAGGAGCCTCCCTTTTCTTCTTTTGCCTCCTACCCATCATTAGGGTGTGCACTGCGTCTAAAATGGCAGGTGGAAGTGGTAACTGTGTGTGTGTGTCTATGTGTGTGTGTGTGTGTAGTTGCGTGCTTGCTTTATGTAATAATGTGTGCTCGCTCAGTGGGTGCAAGCATGGGTGCTAAAGCAGTGAGTACTCATTGTTCTGGCATCTCTTCCTCTCGTGATACACCTCTCCGGCTACATTTTCTTTTCATGAACATTCATATATCTGCTTCTAAACACAAAAACAAGCTGCTTCTCTTTCCTTTTTCTTTTCTTTCCCCTTTCTTCTTTGTCTATAAAATCCCTCTCTTGTGCTTTTTGAACGTGCCAGCTTCACCTTTTTTCATTCCCGTTTTTTTTTTTTTTTTCATTCCTCTCTGTCTCGTGGGTGCTTATCAGTGTTGTTCACGTTTTCTCTGCTTTGCCAGAGCAGTCAAGGTATTTGCATTCCAAATGAGCAATCTACTTCTCTGACATGCAAATTAATGGATGTGAATTCTGCATTTATAGCAGGCTGCGCACACAGCAGTAGAGCCAGCCCAAACAAGCGCACTGAAACTGAAAAGGCAGCGGGGGGGGGGGGGGATGCCACTACAGCAGGAGAATGGAGAATGCAGCCATTTTGGTCATCACAGGTGGTGTTAGATTGATGTCAGTGGCCATATTTTTTAGCTTTAATCTGCCTACAGTTAGTATTATGAGCAGATAATTGTCATCTTAAAGGAATTAACCATACAGATAAACATTGCAACAGATGTAACGTATCCAGCTGAAGCTAATCTGCAGCACCTGGTTGAACTCTAGATTCAAACAATCAAACAAATAAAACAGAATCAGGGTGAAACAACAGGACAGATGCATGTGTATATGTATATATTGTATATGAGTACATTAACATATAGGTTATGGTTGTGTTTTTTGTTCCATAATTACGAACCTTTTACTGAAAAAGACGACAGACCAGAAGGTGTTCTGCAGCTCTACAGTCACCACTCCGGTCATGACTCCTTCGTTGTTATATATAAAAATCATTAATGAGTCACTTATGAAAGAGTCCAGGGTAGGAGGGCTTCGTATCTCAGAAAGGAGAGAGTTCCAGCGGGTGGGGGCCCCCACGCTGAAGGCTCTGTCTCCGAAATTGCGTCGGCTGGTGCGGGGGGACGGAGAGCAGCCCCGAGTCCGAGGACCGCAGGCTTCGGGAAGGTGTGTGTTGGTGTGAAAGGTACTGGGGGGGGGCCAGGGAGTGGATGGATTTGTATTTGTATTTCACAGGGAGCCAGTGTAGGTGAATGAGAGTGGGGGTGATGTGCTGCCAGGGTTTGGTGTGGGTAAGAACCCTGGCAGCTGAGTTCTGGACATATTGGAGCCTGTCCAGGGTTTTACTGGGTATTCTGAACAGGACTCCATTGCAGTAGTCCAGACGATTTGAGATGAAGCCATGGATCAAGGTCTCGGTGACGGTGTTTGAGAGTGACGGTCGGAGTCGGGAGATGTTTTTGAGGTGGAAAAAGGCAGATTTGATGTGTGACTGGAAGGAGAGGGTAGAGTCCAGGATGACGCCCAGGTTGCAGACTTCAGGGGATGGGGAGATGGAGCAACCGTCGACCTCCAGGAGAAAATCCCCAATTATAGTATCAAATACTCTACATGTAGGCTTGAAATATGGCTGCCACGTAGGAGTGCAGCAGTTGTCGTCAGCTTGGATTCACTCCAGTTAACGGTTGATTAAGTCAAAAAAGAACATGCAAAAATGTTATAAAGCATTCATAAAACCGCTCTTGTAGCCTAAGTTACTTCTCCGACGTTGCTCTAAGCATTTGGTGTTTCGCTAGTAAAGAGTTGAGGAGGTGATGTGGTGACAGTGAAGCTTTATTGTGTTTGAAACATACTGAATACTGGAGCTGCAACGATTAGTTGATTAGTTGATCGACAGAAAATTAATCACCAACTATTTTGATAATCAATTAACCATTTTTAGTCATTTTAAGAAAAAAAAATGTCCAAATTCTCTGATTCCAGCTTCAAATGTGAATATTTTCTGGTTTCTTTATTCTTCTATGACAGTAAAGTGAATATCTTTGGGTCGTGACTGTTGGTCGGGACAAAAGAAGATTTTTGAGGTCATCTTGAGCTTTGGGAAACAGTGATCGACATTTTTCACTATTTACAGGAGTTTTATAGACCAAACAACTAATCAATTAATCAAGAAAAAAATCGTCATGTCATCATTAATCGATATTGAAAATGATTGTTAGTTGCAGCTCTGCTTAATACAGATGAACAGTGTAGGAGTAGATTATGCTGCAGTAGTAGTTTGAGACGTTTCTATTGACGTTTTTATACATTTTGACACGTTTCTTTCACTGTCGGTGTTGTTTTCCTTTAAAAGTAATGCAGACAGGAGTTCTACAGTCTTTGAAACTCAAACTTAACACAACATTTGGAACTGAAATGTACTGTAGACTCTAAATCAAAGCCACAACCATCAGTGACTTTCATTTGAAATTCCCCAAGACACACCGGCTGCACAATTTTTCCTGGTGCCACTCAGCCGCTTTGACTTGTTTTAGCGCTGACGTAACGTGAGGCGCCAGGCCCTACCCTTAAAAGATTCAGTGATGGTCGACCTGCAGTTTGCTGTGTGTTTCAGCTGCTAATGGTTCTTCATAAGGTAAGAAAGTGGAGCACATTACCTCAGCTCTTACATCACAGCGCTGGTTACCTGTATGTCAAAGGACTGATTTTAAAAATACTTTTTTAAGGCACTAAAAGGGACAAAACCAAAATATAAACACGTCAGACTTCTCAGAGCCTTTGGGACTAGTGTTTACTTTCTGTTCTGAAGGTTAAAACAAACCTCCGCTCAAAAATGGGTTTTTCCTCTTCACCAGGATGTTTGCAGTTTCACATTAGCAGACTGTTTTCACAATCATCTGCTGAAATAGAAAGTTTCTCTGTGCTCACCTTAAATCTGAGTTTATGGTGAGCACCTTTTAGGGATGTGCAGAGATCCCAGTATTTGTATTTGTATCTGTATTTGTTGAGGCAGCAAAAATATTTGTATTTCTATTCAAATAAAGGTGGAAAGAAACTTAAAAATCCTGTTTTTGTTTTTATGACACTTTTAATTTTAGAAAACTTAAGTGTTACAATAAGTGTTCATGAATAAACTACCCCAAGTAGGCTGTGGCTGAGGAGGTAGAGCGGGTCGTCCACTAATCAGAAGATCGGTGGTTCGATTCCCGGCTCCTCCAGTCCACATGCCGATGTGTCCTTGGGCAAGACACTTAACCCCAAATTGCTCCTGATGGCTGTGCCATCAGTGTATGAATGTGTGTGAATGGTTAGTTTCCTCTGATGGGCAGGTTGGGACTTTGCATGGTAGCCCCTGTACCCATTCAGCGTATGAATGTGTGTGAATGGGTGAATGCCCTTTGAGTGGTCGGAGGACTAGAAAGGCGCTATACAAGTACAGTCCATTTACCATTTACTTATGAAGGAGGTCCCCACACTGGGTCTCGAACTGGAGTCTCCCAGATCATAGACAACTGCGCTGACTACTGAACTAAAACTTTACTCAGCACCTTGTTGCAGACAGACCTCTACCTATTTATACACCCACAACACAGAGACAGCACATCGTGTAACGTGTAGGGAGGAACTTCAAAGGCAATTATTTGCACTTTACATTTATTGCCTGTTTTTTACAACCCAAATTTGTGGAAAGGAGAAGGGGGACTTTGCTTGTGTCAGTAGCTCAGTTTTATCTCTGGGGAACACCCCCAACAAATACGTTTTTAAAATATTTGTATGAAACAAATATTCGCATAAAAACCAACAATTTGTGCTTTGCCGAATAATGTATTTGAATTCGGGCACATCCCTAGTACCTACAAGCACTATCTGGGGCCAATTGTTGTTCAATATTGTACTTAAACCAGTGTGATGTTGAAACTTGAATCCTCCGGTGCACTAAGGCTGAACTTTACAGTGACGTAGGAGACATCTTGTATCCAGCAGTGAAACATCTTTTTAACGAGGGAGAACGACTGGGTGTAATTTCAAGAATTTTTAACTAGTTAACTGAACTTTTTTGTAGAAAAATCATATGAGACACAAATTATTTTTTCAAAGCAGAGTATTTTTTTTATATATATCTTAAAGCGAGCCTGGAGGGGATCTAAATTTAAAAGATTTTAAATCAAGCTTTTTCTGCTTCCTGCTGCTTTTTTGGGGCCATTTGTTCTATTTTACTGCATTATAGCTTTTATTCCTTCGTCCTTTATTTAGTCAATTTGCATTCTGTATTTTATTGTATTCTATTTTATTTACTTTTCCTTCTCATTGTCTTTAAATGTTGTTTTAATGTATTTTCACTCCTCATATGAAGCCCTTTGAATTGTTTTTGAAAGGTTCCATAAATAAACGTACCTTGTCGTATGTAGAAATCCATCTTTCCAGCCTGAATCATGAAGTGCAGCTGCAACAGAAAAGAGATTCCCAGTCTGATTAAGCACTGTGCTGAACCTCCACCCTACTTACCCAAATTAAATTGTGGCGTCAGTACAGTCATGGTGGGAAATCTTCACAGGAAGTGATGAATCAAACAGCAGTGAGCAAACACTGTGAATTAAAAGCTGAACCTTTTGTATTTTCCTGCTATAAAAGCATCTCAGACCCCTCTGGGTTTTGTTTGCTGACGTCTTCTTTAACAACTTCTGAGCGGTGACGTCAATGAAGTTAAAACGGTTTTCAAACAATTACCCCTCACTAACTATTAGAGGCACCAATGTGTGAAATTACCCGGCGCAGCTTTAAGTCTGATTGTTTGGTATTAAAAATAAACTGAGAACTTTTTTAGTGTTTCCCACCAGAGTTTCATTCCTCTCAAACTGCAAGTGCATTCAAAACAAAACTTATTTATATTCTGCTTCTTTACTGCTGTTCTTTACTATTTGTGTCTGTATTGTACAGAATGTGCAGACTTGAATAGATTTTTGTATATAATACACAGTGTTTTACTTTATATTTATGTTGCTCATGTTCTCTTTTCTTAGATATGATAAAAGATAAAACATGTTTAACATTGAGGCTACAAGTAGATCTTAAAGTTGAGATTGAATGAAAAATGCCTTTTTAACTCTTTTAGATCACGTCCTCGGTTATATTGTCCACCTATTTAACTATATGTCAAGAAAATTTTAAAAAAAAATCAATTTCTTTGTATTCTTATATCAAATTCATTCATTTGCGCCGCTAGCAGAGAAGCTAAAGATTGTTGTGTCGAGAAAACTGACTTTACAGTCACTTTTGAGTGAATTCAGTAACTATGGCGACACGTTTTGTCGACAACTTCAGCGACGAAGCGCTCTGATTCGTGCCTCTGGCTTCTTCTCCATAACAACTCTATAATTGCTCCGTCACAGTTCTGACAAAATAGCAGCTGTTCATGTCAGTTAAACTGTTATATAGGGGTTGCTATAGCAACGACGCTGGTGGAAGAAGAGTGACAGTAAAGCTGACCTCGACCTTTGAAAACCAAAAGGACTTTGATATCAGCTCAAATAATCTCAATCCTCTCTCCAAACATCTAAACAAAGCTTTTACCAGCTTTGTAAACCTCATATTGTTCACAGCTTGTAGAGGCTCCGGGCCCCAGGGGTCATCATCAGAGGCCTCCAGCCCAGAGAAGAGGCTCCCCGCTGGGCCTCAGGTCCCAGGCCAGCTCCCCGAGGGCCTGGACCTGACCTCTGGTTCTCTGGCTGGTGAACAAAATCCTAAATGTGGAGGAAGTGGAGGGAGGGAAGGATGATGGATGTGATCAGTGAAGTAAACACTGGTGACACCACTGCTTTGATGATGTATGGAGCTTTGATTAAAATGGGTTCTTCATCAGCTCATGGTGTGATGGATATGATGCCGTTTGATTGATTACATATTTACAGGCTGATCAGGTCTGTTCTGGATGCAGGATTTTAATCAGACCAAATGAGAAATTTAATTGGATCCCATAAATTGCATCAATATGCAATTATTGGCATGAAAATTATAAAATTTAAAGACATTTAATATCATAAACATAAATTGTCAGTTCAAAAACTATGAAATAATATAGAAAACAAGCATTTAAATATGTTTCTTTGGTGATTAAGGTGAAATATTTTCACATATGAATAATGACTCATGCAGTTTCAAGAATTCAAGTATCAAAATAATGTTGCTTTGCTATTACTGGAATTAATTCGGAAAGATTTGTTTACCGTCCTTCAAAGAATAACAAGCAGAAGAAGACTCGACGCATCTTTAGATTAACTTAGTGTTTCTGTAAAATATCATGAAAGTTGCCACATACAGCGTACACATCATATACAGTAATTCAGCAGTAAATTATAGTATGACAGTTTTGCAGTTGAATACTCCAAATTAAATTAAGCATCCACAGTTATTAAAAGAATTACCCTGAATACTTAACCAGCAAATGAAGCGTTCACATTGTTAAATATTTAACCAAATAAACATGATGAACTCAGAAACAGCAGCCAAAAGAAATACACTAGAGAGGGTTTCATCAGAAAAAAACATGTAGAGATGTCTGAATTTACTTTAATTGTGATGTTTGAAAGCCTGAAGGGTAGTTTCTTTTATATTGTTGTTTAATGAGGCCAAGAGGATAATAACCAGAAAAGTCTGCTGTATCCTCTGAGTGCAGAAAGTCAGGAGGGTGAACAGCAGCTTTGCAGATAAAAACATGTAAATGTTAAACCAAATTTTGCTCCTTTACGGTTCACAATATGATTAAATAAGAAGCTCACTGGGTAACGAACATGCATGCATGCATGCTAAAACAAAGCAACAGCCCTCCATCAGGAATAAAAGTTTCAGAAATGTGTTGCTTTCTCTTTTAATTTACCCACACGCCATCTGGTTGAGTAATTTTATCTCAAGAAGTAGAAGGTGTCATCACCAACTGATTCTACTGTCAATGTGTGTGTGTGTTTGTGTGTATTGTGTGTTCTGGTAGGTACTTCCCTCCCTGCAGCTACACATGTGTGTTTTGCATAAACACATTAGTACTTCGCAGTATGAAGCCTTGATAAGATTCGATCAGATGAAAGTTAAAATGATTGTTTTGGTGAAATCGGTTCGATATAGACAAACAACACGATCCAGGAAGAAGAAAGTAGGATATGAACATTAACAAGGGGCGTCAAATATTTTTTAGGTTATGGACACAGAAGCAGGATACTTGCATGTATCTCCACTCACAATCCAAAATTTTATAGAAAATTCAAAAAGAAATACACAAGATTTGATGTTTTCAACATCGTGGAGCTCAAATAGAACTCCATTTCCCATCATGCACTTTATTCTTGTTCTATGTTCCTTTGCTGTTGCTGCAAAAACTGATGTCAAATTGTCATTTTATTGTCTCACTATTGTTGTTTTTACTACAGTAATCAGCCAGTATAGTTTCTTGTATATCCATTAATGTGTCTTTGTGTCTGTTTTCTTCAGGAACTAACACAGCAACATTTTGGTCCGATTACGACAGAAATTGCCGAAGCCCAGCCGTTCTACTACGCTGAAGACTACCACCAGCAGTACCTCAGTAAAAACCCTGAAGGATACTGCGGCCTGGGAGGGACGGGAGTCTCCTGTCCAATAGGAATCAAGAACAAGGCCTAGAGAGCCAATGACTACGTTTACGTGCACAAAACATGCTGGTTTTTGCCTTTATTCTGACAGCTGGAGCTACTTGAGCCATTTTGCTTCTTTGCTTTTTCACGGGTGGCGGACTTGTTCAACCATCTTCTTGAAAAAGGTCGGCGTTGCGATATTTGCATATATCCAAAAACCTGTCGATAGTCAAGTCTTTCAAAATGTTTAAAAGGAGGTGTTTCTCCCTTCAACCAGCAATGAGGGCTTTTCTTTTGGGCATGTATCTCTACTCCAGCCTTGCAAACTGTTGGCTAGTAGCGGCTGGTTTGTTTACAACACATAGAGCTGTGTGTCGCAAACTGCATTAAAAAGCCCAGTTGAGACACTTGTACATGTCCAAAGGATGCTCCTAAAACCTGAATAATATCAGCATATTCCACATGTCTTAATAAGGATATGCTACATTCCTAATGAGGCCTAATTCAGAATATCCAAATGGAATATGACCTGTATCAAATTTGGAATTTTGTCATATTGGGAATAATAGTGGAATATTAGTGTGCATGTAAACATAGTCGTTGACAGCCAAGAATAATCTGTTCAGCAAGGATGCAAAGATAGAGTGATTCTTGAGGTTTAAAATGCTTTCGGATGCAAAAAGCTTTGGGTTTTAAATTAAATTGCATCAGATTTTTGTACATTTTATGCTGCATTAAAGGTATATTTTTTAAACATCAGTTTATCTTTGTTGAATTTGGCCTATTTTTTCTCACAGAACCAACAGCTTTTCTTTTACATTTCACTGGAAAGAATAAACATGTAAAAGATGTTTTTTTAAATCAGTATACAACTGATTTTATTATCTATGTTTGTGCTGAAAGAATAAACTCTCCTCCAGTTATCAGAGAGCTGTGCAGATTTCTACCTGCTCTGACTCAGTGACAGACAACATGAACTGCTGCGTAGAGGCTGATGGAGGCCGTCAGTCTTCTCAGTATTAATACTGATCATCGCGGTGCCTCAAACTCTATGCATATGAAGTTAAACTGATGTGACGCGTCACAAATAAACTCCTTTACAGCTGCAGTACAATTTCACATGTTAGATACATGGAAAAGCGTAGTCTACCTGTAAGACAGGTGCACAGAACCTCTGGGTGGTGAACTGTCACAAGGTATCAGCATTAAATTATAAACTATATGTTGTGCAGACAGTGTGCAGCTGTGTGTGTTCACCACTTTTCCACTATGTTCCACCTACATGAGAGATAATTACAACTTTTGCTACTCAGAGACGGATTAGATTTGCAGCTGCGGATTAAAATGATGTTTTTGTTGTTCAGGTTTGTTTATATATGATGATTATTTAACTGCAGGTTGCTTCTTAAAACGTCTGTAGAGGAATCTTAACATATTAAAAAAACATCTCAAATCATAACTTTGCCTTCTTTTCTTTGATTTCTGACTGATTTTTTAAATGTTTTTTTTAAATGTACACCATGCATCTGCTGTCCACCCCTCACAGACAATAAATAAAATTGAATGTCATTATGAAAGTAAACTCACAGTGTCGCTGGCTAGTTTTCCACTTTTAAAGTCATTTAAATCCTCTGAGTGTCTGTTGTGAACTGTTACATTAAAACGCTTACTATGGATCCTATAATTACAAAGTCAGCTTTATATTACGGGTTTGCTAATGGAGATCAAAGATCATCTCTGGGCCACTTTAGCTATCAGGATGCATTAAAGGTATTATTACTGAATATGCAGTGGACCGGCTAAACAGGAGATTTAATCACTTAAAAAGTGTTTTAATGTGTTTTCTTTGTGTGAGAAAGATTTACATTTTAATTCTCATCTTAACAAGGTCATTAAAACATATTTTCATCATCATTTTTTTTTAACTCAGAAAGATGCTGAAATGCTCATTCATGCATTTATTACAAGCCATTTAGAGTATTGTAATCCCCCTTTTTACTGGATTATCAAGAAGATCTATAAGAAAACTACAAGCTAAAACAAAGAAGATGGATCACATCACTCGGCTGCTTCAGACGCTGCTCCGGCTGCCTGTATCTATCAGGATGGATTTTAAAGTTCTTCTTCTTGTCTATAAAGCTTTCAATGACCTCCTTCCTCCCTACATCAGAGACTTTCTTTCATTTTATGTTGCAGCCTCCACTGCTTCTCTTTTAGATGTTCCTTATGTGACCCATAAAAGTGCCGGCGAGGCTGCCGTCTGTTTTTATGGAGCACACAGGTATAAACTCTGGATATTAGAATGACTCTCTCTGTGTTTTTAAAAGGAAATTAAAGACCTATCTTTTTAATCTGGCTTTCGATTTTAATCTGGAGTGATGTTACAGCTTTAATTTGAAAGTTTTAATCATTGTTTTTTATATAATTTTTATCCCTTTATTCTATTTTATTCATGTTTATCTATTTTTCAACACTTTATTGTTTTATTGTTGTAATTTTTTAGTGTGTTGTTTCAATGCTGCTGTGTGAATGTTTGTATGAAAGGTGCTATATAAATAAAGTTGAGTTGAGATGTGTTTGTGTGTTGTGTTTCGGGGCAGGATTTTTGGATGACCTCCTTCCTCTGATCTTTGCCTGAAGCGATGTTCCAGTCCGTGACTCATCTGTCATCGCTGTTTATCTCCATGCATGTGTGTGTTTGTACAGTATATGTGTGTGTTTTTGATGGTACAGCATGCAAACACACACACACACACACACCAGCAGGAGGAGAATGTGTCTGGTGCCAGGCCCTCCAAAGCTTGGCATCACCATCGTGGAGAAGGAAGAGATCAGTCTCTTTCAAAATGGCAGAGCGCCACCTTGGATCTCCTCCATGATGCAGACTGCAGGACCACGGCTCGCTTCCGAAAGCCAAACCTGACCACTATTTTTGGAATGCAGCTGATGACGGCTGAGATTTTGCACAAATATTTGTCCTTTTTCATATAAAGTGAAATCCAAAAAAAAAAAAAGTGTTTATGTTTGCTCTTTTAATTTGTGTTGAGGTGGAAAAAGTCAAAGAGCTCAGACCGCAAACACTATGAAAAATGGTGCACATGCATTCATCTCTGTGTTGAATCTGATCATGATTTTCTGTTATATCATCAGTGGATCAATTCTACTATGAACATATTCATCCTTTCACAGGAGGATGACACCAGCTGGATCCCATTTTAATAAACAGACAATATATTCTCAATACATCAGTGTGACCTCATGCACAAAAACATCCTTTTTTTATTATTTCAGGGCTTGTTGGTTGGATTTGTTGTTCTATGCAGAGTAATAATAACTCAAAGAGCACCATGACTGGTTAGAATAAAAACATTAGTAAACCTTTAAACAACTCTTTTATAATATTTGCCAGTTTTTTCTGATGAAAGCTCTGCATCTACTGAACCCGTTTATGTTTAAATAAATGATAATAATTCAATACTTCAGTTTATTTCAACATCACTGGATGAGTCTCTGCACACTTTACAGCTTGAATAAAACAACAGACAATATGAATAAAAATATCCAACACAATACTTCAATCATTTAACAGTATTAAGATGATGATGTGACAGATGATGATGATGATGATGAATCAGGGATCTGATGATGGTGTTTGCTTGTAGAGATTCATTTCATAGAAGGTTTCACACACTGGTGAAGCAGCAGGTGTAGCATCCTCGAGTATGAATGTGTGTAAGTATGTTTTTTTTTAAGGCGCTCAATGAATCTGTAAAAAGATCAAAATAATGTGATTGTGTTACTTCTTCAGGATCAGTTTATGACAAGCTTCACAAACTTCTATTAAAGTTATAACACAATCAGCGTGAAGTAGTGAAAGCTGGCATTAATGTCTGCTCCGTTCGTTTGTAATCTTTTTTATTTATTGTTTGATCAGATTGTTGCAGGTTTAGATTGTTTTATTTATGCAACATCCTCGTGCTTTGACACTATTAATATACTGGAGAAGTTTATCTTCTTTAAATGATATAAAAGGGTGTTGTGGGAAAGTAAGTAAGATATAAAATAAAGTCTTGTTTTGGTATTTCTAGTATAAATGAATAAAATGTCTGGTCTTACCCACACTGGTGTTACTACCAGAATCCAACTAGAGACCTGCTGCATGTTATTAAAGGACAATAACAGTGATGTTGCAAGTTTCAGCCATTTTACTACAGAACACCTACTTTACATCACAATATTTTAGAAATATTAAAGTCTCCTCCACTCCACTTTTTGTTCCTTCAGTTGAATGTTTGAACTTCTCTGTGCAGAGTTTGTTTTCATCATCACATCAGAACTAGTTTGGAAGACAATCGTAGTCCAATATTCAACTTTTACACAAGTATGATGTGGAAACTTCACAAACACTGAGGATGAACTTTACAGTGAAGGAGGAGACATCTGGTATCCAGCAGGAAAACTTCTGAAATGAAAAATATTTGCAGAGTCATAGATTGTAGATTTTTTAATGACATAGGATAAGATTTCTAACCAGGTAATTTAACTTTGTTCTATTGAAAAATCACATCAGACACTTAACTCAGCTGTGTTTAGTTTACATTATTTCTAATTGACATTGTGGGTGTATGTGATGTGATGTGTGTAGCTTTGTATTTTGTATGGTGTGTTCTGTGTGGGTTTTTTTTTTTACTGTTTGTTGTTGTGCTGTTGTATGTTGTTTGTCTGGGACTTCAGATGCAAATTAGCTTCAAGCTAACTCTGGTGTAGTGCATCTTTAATGTTTCAAACAGCACACTGTCCCATTCAATAAATAAATAGATGAATTATTATTCAAAGTAGAGTATTTTTTACATGTCTTCAAACATGTCTGGAGGGGATCTGTATTATTATTATTATTATTATTATTATTATTATTATTATTATTATTATTATTATTATTATGTATTTTTCTTACCACTCCAAGCATCCTTTGGCTTCCATTAATTTCCGTTTGCTATGAGAGTTTATTAGCAGGCAGCTGAAACTTAAAGTCCATTATCTTTTTGTTAAAGTTATATTATTGTCATGCAGACTTTTCACTTAAATCTGTGTTTACTGCACATTATGAACCAACAATAATATAACTTGATGAATGTGGACTTGATGTTCACTGTGATGGATTACAAAACTCAAGGAAGTCAGATTTTCATATGCAGAAACAAATGTTAGCAAACGGCTAATTGGACAAATACAAACTTTACAGTAAATGTTTGAATGGTCAGCTAAACTGTTACATCTACATGATTCATAGTTAAGGAGCTATATATAATTGTCCTTTAAACTGTGGAAATGTTCCTTTATGAGCCCAAAATCACCTCTGCAGGTATTTATTGATGTTATTATTTCAGAATATAACAAATGCATCAATAAAAATGTTATTTTAGAGGAATTACTCAATATTTTTTGGTTTATTTGCAGTTAAATCCTGACTTTCTCTGTGTTTACAAGCTGTGTAATAAACACTTTGAAGTCTGTATGTGTGTCTGCCTCTAACTCCCATCTGCTCCTTCTTCACCGCTCTTTTATATTCATCATCTGTCATCTGAAGCCGACAGTCAGTCATCGCTCCTCTTTATTATTCACCTCCTCAGTCATTCCTTTTCACCTGCACAGAAACACATTTTTTCATCTTCGTAACATTCAAATAACAAAACATTTTCTGTCTCCTACGTGTCAAACCGGATAATTAATGCTGATTCAGCTTGACTGCAGCATTCTGACACCTCTTGAATTTCCTTCAAATTGTTTGTTTATTGTAATTTCATTAACATCTTCTGTTTGGATGCTTGTTTATACCTCGTCTACATGTATCATCACACCAGAGCTGCAACATCATTATCGATTCATGTGCAGATTATTTTCTCAATTAACTGATAAACCGTTTAGTCTATAAGATGTTAGAAACTAGTGAAAAAATATGCTCGTTTTGTTTGATTAACAATCCAGAACCTAAAGATATTCAATTTACTGTCAAGCAGCAAATCCTCACATATGAATATCTGTCATTTTGTGCTTGAAAAATAGTTTTCTATCGATCGACTAAGCGAATAATTATTGCAGCTCTACTTACTTCAGTCAAACTACAAACTCATATCAGACAAAACTGACTGGACCAGACTCCATATTTGAATAAAAAGGACATTATATTGGCAAACTAAGTCTGTAAAACCTTCAATTTGTGCTGACACGAACATTCTGGCAAGTTTCCGGTCAACTACTGATTCTGATTTTAACAATTAGTCCGAAGGGGGAAACAAAATTACCATAATTTGTGTCTGGTTTGCATAATTGTACAGGAGGGAGTTGTTTTTGTTTTAAGTGAAGTCTCTGAGTGCTGAAACTCATACTTAACATAGAACTGACAAAGCCAACGTTATTAATGTCTTTCATTTTATACAAACACTGTTATTTCTTTAATTCACTAAAACATTTGAGATTGTTGCTGAATCCGTCACTAGTTAGAAGACGGGATTATGCTGCCATCCAGTGGTGATCAGAGGAACGAGCACATGGTTAAAACCCACTGAGGTTACCAACACACAGGACTGAAGGCTTTCCTTTGAGCCAGGAAGGTAAGATTTCATATAAAAGACCAGTTCAGGTGCCAAAAGAACGATCTTTTCAGTCTTAGAATCCATCTGTAGACCTGAACTCATTCAACAACGTGTACTTTCTGATTCTAAATCCATCCTCCTCCCTTAAATCTGCAGAGAATCCATTTGTGTCTGATCTTTTCTAGCAAAATCAATTAAATACAGTTAACCTCAATATGAGATTTGAAAAGCATAATATGACAGTTTTATATGTGCTTCCACTGTTCATATATTTGAATCTTACAATCTCCAACAAATAAGAATGATAACAAATAGGCCTATCTACAATTTCTAAAGATCTGCCCTCAAGAAGAAAACTATATCGTTTTGATGATTCATTTTGTTGTTCTTTTTTAATTTTTTCCAGGCAAAAGAGAAAAGGAAAACATTAAAGGAGTTCACAATTTTTCAAGTGTGTCTTAAAACAACAGTCAGAAGCCCAAATGAACATTAAACCTGTTTTTCTTGCTGTAATCATACTGACCATTAGAAGATCCCTTCATAATGACCTTACAATGGAAGTAATGGGGGAGAAAATCCACAGTCCTTCTTCTGTGCAAAAATGAAGCTAATATGAAGCTTCAGCGTCCAAATGAGTCAAATCAAGTAGATATCTTTCAACGTTACAGTCTTTTTAGTGCCAAAGTTCCTCTTTTTGTTACTATACTTCCACCTGCAGCTCAACAGGGAAACACTGTCCGAGGAAACACAAAGAGGGAATTTGATGCTAAAAAGACTGTAAATGTGTCAGATATCCACTTGATATGACTAACTCAGACTGATGAAGCTGAATAGAAGCTTCACATCAACTTTTAAATGACTGTGTGGACACACTGTGGACTTTGGCCTCCATCACTTCCATTGAAAGCACATTTGAAGGATCTTTTAATATCCAGTATGAACAGGAGGAATGATTACAGCGAGGAAAACCTCTTTCACTGTTCATATGGACACCTGACTGCTGGTTTAAGACACACTGGAAATACTGGGAACCTGTCCTTTAACCAGTTTTCCCCTTTCAAACACGTTAATAACAGTTTATTACCTTTTAGCCCGTTCTTGTGCAAAAGTAACAGTTTGTGATTAAAATGCTACTTGTGTTGTGTAGCTTTTACACTTTTGGTAAATGTCTCTCGACAGAAATGACGTATTTAAGTCGCTCGACACTTTCCTTTCATGTCTCACACCTGGAGAAGTTTGTTATGTCGCGGACACCGTCGTCTTTTGGGTAGCGTTACTAGCGTCGCCATGGAGACTGTAGTTTTCACTGAACTTCCTTATTGACATTTTGGCGTCTGTAACTTTAGACAACAGTAACATCCTTGTTTAATTAGTCACGGTCTGGATGATACACTGTAAATAAACCTGGTTACCATGGAGACGGCTGAAACCTTTTTGAAAACGTCGCGCGACTCTTTAATTTCTGTTGAGCGACACTCATCAGAAGTGTCGAGCGACCATAAATCAGCCCTAAGTGGGTGAATCTGCATTTAAAGTTTAATTGTGACGCAGAGGACACGTTGTGATGATGATGATGATGATGATGCCCAGTAACTGTAGCAACCGTCAACTTCCCTCAACCGTCAACTCAGCTGCGACGAAAGGTAACGTTTAATAATGTCAGGTTTAAAACGTCCATTTTAATCTTAACAGCTGTTAAATTCAATTAAAACTAACTTCGCTAAACTTTTAATTATATTATCTGATTTTTAAAACGTTAATAAAGTAACATCTTTCAATAAAACCTCAACCTTGGTAAACGTTATCTAACGTTATATTAACCCTTTATAAACCAATCATGTAGATAATATAAATGTACGTAAATACAGCTTCATATATTAACTATTAATTAGTATATTAATAATTAGTAATTAGTATATTATGTTAACTATTCAGCCGATAACTACCATTCAATAGATAGATAGATCTACCTCTCACAGCAGCAGAGATTTGTAAAGGAATAAAAATGGGAATAATAAATAAGGAATACAATAAATAAAAATATTAAATGCTAAAAATACTAATAAAAATAAGCTTATAAGTGCAATAGTATCCATTAATATAGTATTAAATAACAGAATAACCAGTATAAATAGTACTGGTGTGACACAAGGCTCATTTAATTTGTACATTAACACTCATTTGCTGTTTTTTTTTTTTTTTAATTTTACATTTGAGTCTTTTAATTAATGATTAGATACACTTTAATCAAAAAACACGTTTTTCTGAAAGATAAACAGAAACCAAACTCTGACAACAGTTTGGTTAAAGTTTCCGTTTTCACTGTTTGAAGACATTTTCCAGATTTCCAGAAGACTCTTCTATTCTCAGCTGGGACAAAAATAAATAAATAAATAAATAAAAAGTCTGTAGGTTTCGCAGCAACGATTGTTCTTTGTATGTACTATATACGTATATATGTATATTTATATGTGTATATGTGTATAGATGCATGAACATAGGATGGAGGAGTGTGTGAGGTGGGATGGAGATGGTGTTGGTGGGCCTTCACACACTGTGATAAACACCAACATGTGTTTCTACTCAGTTTCCTCCCAGAACTTACAACAGGTGACATCACCTCAACGTCAGCAGTGGATTAATCAGTTCAACTGCTCCTAAATCAATACTGTATCTATTATTATACTGAACATTGTCGTTTTAACAAAACTGAAAAACTGATTACTTTCTTAGCATTCAACTACATATCCCATGAGTATTAGACACCAGAACTTTGTCAAAGCATCAAGGAAACTGGGAAGATTTACAGAGGAGACCAGGAGAAGCAGCAATGTTCTAGTTTTTTACTCTCTCATTGTGCTGCTTCATGTTTCTGTTGGTTATAATCTACTCTCTTGTGTTCAGATTAAGACGAACTCAGAATAAAGATGTCTGCTGAAATACCCTCGAATCAGTCACTTCAGTCTCCTCCGTCCATCCCAACAATCCCTGGAATCAGTGAAGTGGAGCATCGGGAGAACCGACACGTCTCTTCTCTGCTGAGCCCCGATGATGATGATGATGATGATGGCCACACGGGACAATCCCAGCCGACTGCTGCTGGCCTGCATGGTGATGCTCCTCACACCTTGAATGAGATAGTGCAGCGAGTAAGCTCAACTTCTCTTGTTTAAAATATCTTTGATTAAATGAAGTCAACCACAAAATGTACAGTTGTGCTCATAAGTTTACATACCCTGGTAGAATTTGTGAAATATTGGCCTTTTTTTGGAAAATATGACTCTTTTATTTAGGGATAGTGGTCAGGTGAAGCCATTTATTTGTGTGTGCCCTTTTTAAATCATAGTGATAACTGACATCACCCAAATGGCCCTGATCAAAAGTTTACATACCCTTGCACGTTTGGCCTGATAATATACACACAGGTCGACACACACAGGTTGAAATGGCTATGAAGGGTAAGTTTCCACACCTGTGATTTGTTTGATTGTAATTAGTGTCTGTGTATAAATAGTCAATGAGTTTCTTGCCCTGCACATTCCATCCAGGGCTGCTCTGACTTTACTGGATACTGAGTTATGGGGAAAGCAAAAGAACTGTCAAAGGACCTGCGAGGAAAGGTAGTTGAACTTTATAAATCAGGAAAAGGATATAAAAAGGTATCCAAAGATTCGAAAATGCCAATCAGTAGTGTTCAAGCTCTGATGAAGTGGATACCAAACCACGGACAGGTAGAACAACAAAGATTTCAGCCACAACTGTTGCAAAGAAAAACCCACATGCAACTTTCAGCTGAAAGTTGCATGTGGGTGTTTCAAGATGCACAACAAGGAGATACTTGAACAAAAATGGGCTGCGCTGTTAAGTTGCCAGAAAAAAGCCGTTACTACGCCAATGCCACAAAACAGCCCGCTTACAATCTGCCAAACAGCACCGAGACAAACCTCAAAACTCCTGGAACAAAGTTATTTGGAGTGATGAGACTGAAATTGAGTTTTATGGTCACAACTATAGACACTATGAATGATACACATCTTGCAGATTCTGCCAGGGTATGTAAACTTATGAGCACAACTGTATTTCATTCAGCTATTAGTGATGCAGCTCGCACTCCTGTGCTTGTTGTGTTTTAATGGTGTCATTTTTTTATTGCCAGTTTTATTTCCTCTGTATTCATTCAGCAGCGCTGCGCCTCCACAGCAAGAGAAAATGTGACATTAAAACATCGTAATTGTGTTGTGCAAAAAAAAAAAAAAAATTACAGAGGAAACACTGATTGCTGTAGACAACAAGCCAGATGTTGACAGTGTGACATCACTGTGTATTCACAGTGTACTTATGATGGAGTTTGAGAAACAGAAAGAAATGTTGTTAAAGTGTCAGGTTTTGGTTTCAGTAGCTTCTCTGTAGAGCTGTTAAACAGTCAGATGAGATAAATTCACTGCAGCTTCTGCAAACCAGAACACAGTTCAATCAAAACACATGTGTTTTTAGTACAGCGTTTGGTTACTGTGGTGGAAGACTGCCTTTCCACGATTAAACGAATGTGCCAGTGAGAGTGCAAAGATAGCATTATGCCAATAAGAGACAGTTCCCAGGGAGTTAGCAAGAAGGCTAATCTGTGATATAGCAATTTGGTTTCCTGTGTGAAATGATTAAAGGCTGCCAAGTCCGTTTTTAGTGTGAGAAAAGGTGAAAGATGCAGAGAAAGTAATTTCTAAGATAAGTCACACTTGTATTATCACCAAGGCGTAAAGGTCACTTATAAACTCAGAAATAATGACCAGATGGTTGAATTTAATTAAAAATGAGGTGGAGACTAGAAACTAAGCTCCATAATAGGAGTTATGAAAAGTGTATAATATGAGGTTTTATGATTTTGCATCAGGTTTTTCTTTGTCCCAGGAGAAAGGCCTCAGTTTACTCTGCATCTCTTTATGCACAGTAAACCTGTTCACATTGACCTCTCCCAGCTTCCAGTGTATTTTTTGAGTTTAATACTAAGTTGTGGGTGACGTGAAGATTTATTGGTCCATTTGAAAATTTTTCCACAACATTACGACCACAGGCAAGTTACAATATTTAAATTGGTTAATAATTCCTGAGCTCAAATGTATAAAAAAAATGTGCAGGATTTCAAAATATCTGACAAATTCTGGTTTCTGTGTATTAAGTAGCACATAATTCTCTTAACTCATGTGCATCATTTATATATCTGGAAACACAGGAATCTATCATGAATAGATATTTCTAATACCAGAGGAAGATATCAGGGTGTTCCTTTAATTAATAGTGTAACTGGGAACTTCTTGTAGATATTATGTAAGGTTATAATAATCAGGTATTATGTCCACTTTTAGCTTATGTCTTCTTCTTGCCACTAGGCGGCAGTAGAACACCAGATTATTTTATCTCCTGTGCAGCATCTAACTGCCTGATACTAGTATACAAACCAGTTTTCTCCTCTTGGTTAAATTCTTTAAGTTTGTCTCTTGTTTCTTTGCAGGTTCCAGATCATCCGTGTGATCTGGTTCAGCAGCAGATTGAGCAGATCCGCCATGTGCTACAGGAGCAGAGCAGACTGCTGGCTCTATTAGGAGCAGGTCAGTATTATCTGGATTATCTGGATTTCAGTATTGTGATTGAGCATTTTCAACAACTCACTTCCAACAAATGCAAAGTTCAGCTGTGTGAGATTTTACAACAGGAAGTGTATTGTTACTTTTTCCTCTCCTCCTGAATTTGTCAAGCGTCCCAACTCAACACCTGCGACTTATCATGATAATATTAATGACAGCGTTCAGTCAGATGCTGAGCTACTGTATCTGGCGTTGAGCCATTAAAGGCGCTAAAGCAGCGAAAGGCCGGGCACACAGCCAAGAAGCTGCAAGAAAGCAAAGACAACACTGGTGTTCACTTTTTTTGTTTTATTTTTAGCTCTTGTTGGTTTTGCTTTCACACTTCTTTTCTTCGTTGTGATGTTGCTGCTAGGTGGCTGCTAACCTCCAGCCACCGACCAGCTGTCCTGTTGCAACACCCACACAGCCTGCCCAGAGCAAAGGGTACACACCACAACATCAGCTGTACAGACAGAGTCTCAAAAAGACACAAATGAATTAGACCTTTTGACCCATTTCAGATACACAAGCTGAATAAACTGTAACACCTTCCTTCTAAGAGGTGGAAAAAGGCAAATGTCAACATTTTGACACTACAATGACGTATGGGGCGCAACATGGTTATGGAGGTATTGCTTTGTGGTTTTTGTTTGGAATAATGTTACACCATTCAAAAAAAAGAGGAAGACGGTTGTAAAGGAAAAAAGCTTTGCATGTCATCTCGTTGCTCAGTGTTTATGTATCAGCACTCTTGCAGTAATATTTTTGCTGAGAAAAGACGACACTATCTTCTTCAATCTCTCAAGGACTCACAAACACACCGCAATGCAGCTCTATTAACTGTATCACCTGTTTCCTGTGTATTTACAGCAGCAGTATACAAATATCTTCACTCGCTATCTCAATCTTATACAAATAATTCAATTTCGATCATCAACATCACAAAAAATGTACACAGTGTGAATGAGGGATATTTATAACAGCCTTCCAGGTTCCTGTAGTCCACTTAGGTTTGACATTTTTGTAGTGGTTGTTGATTTTTTAACCTCTTTTAAAGACCAGGCATACTATTAAACTTATCAGTCAACAACATGAATCATCAGTCACACATTAGGAAGTGATTACAACCACAGAAGGAAATCAACTTCAAAAAGTTTCCTGGAGCAATGGTGAGATATTGGACTGTAAATGTGCAGTGTTGAATAAAGTCATAAGAAGTTACGCTATGTTAGACACTAAAGGTAAACTCCGATGAAGACAGGTCTGACTGGTTTGAGGTATGAACACGATGCTTAACGCAGAAATATAGAGTTTCCTGAGCGACGAATGAGCGCTCTGCAAACACTGTAAGGATTAACATAGAGTACCAACAGGTTGCTGTACACTATGTTGGGCTTTTCTATACTTAATGATACTGTTGAGTGCTTTATAGTTATTCCAGGGACATTTTATGCATTAATATACATTCACACCTGGTTTGAAATACATTCTGATTGATTAAAATGCCTTAATATATTCAAGTACTGTATACGTTGTTTAAAGCCATGCAGCTGAAGTATATTTACACCCTAACACAATGTTTTATATCCTTATATATTATTATTTTGCAAACTGATCCTCACATTAGAGGCAGCAGCCCTCAGAGCTACGTAATATGAAGCCAGGTAACACAACCCTGTTGATCCACTTAAATGCCCTGCACGCCAACACCCGTGTTTGCAGGTATTTTGGCTGAACAAGACACATTTCCGGTTACGAGGGGCAGTCAGATATTTAAAGCTGTAAACTTTTAACTTACGAGTCTTATAAGGCACATTATTGATCTTATATCAAGCAGTATTTCACATGGAAAAAAGTGCAGAAAGTATATATAGTTCTTTAGCTGTAACAAAAGGTTATTAAAAAATAGATTTGTCCTTTAATTGAAGATTAAAATTAAAAAAATATTTCAGCAGATTACACAAAAAAGACACATGAGTTCATTTTTCATGTGTATTATGCGACTACACCGTGAATTGCGTTTAGCATATTGTTTTATCTATAAAAATACAATCAGTTTACTATCTTATCTTCAAAATAAAACATCTCAGACTAGCACGGCTTCAGATGAACCACAAACATGAGCAGGAAACTAATGCTATATAGGAGGTGTGGTACTGGGGAGGGGGGGGGGCCGTATGCATTGTGTTTCCGCTTCTCAGTAAATGACATTTGATGACTTCAGATTGTTGAATTAACCAACACACAGAAACACTTGTGTGGGTGGAGCAGTGTTTATGCTGTCTGTGTGGCTAAGGTGTACTGGTAGATACACTGATTCCAATGAAATATTTTTACTGGCATTTTAAAAGAAAAAAACCCCAATAATCACTTCTCCATTACTGGCAACATAATGGTTTTAGCTCCAGACGTTGTTGTTGTCGTCATTGCTCCGTTTCTCATGCCAAAGTCAGCATTAAGCAGTTTCTGCTGCAGGAACGTGGGACAGAAGGTGGTTATGTAAGCGTCTTTAAACCCTGAGTTACAGAAGCAGTAAACCAGCGGGTCCAGCAGGCAGTCCATGTAAGACAGGACCATGAGGCTGTCGTAGACCTGAACCGCTACGTCCTCTGCAGCCTGCCATTTGTTCAGCCTGAAAGCGAGCAGCACCGCTCTGGCTATAGTGCAAGGCAGGAAGCAGATGGAGAAGACGACGACGACGGACATGACCACGCAGACGGCTCTCCTCAGTTTGGTCTTTTCCCCGACGGTTTTCTTCCTCAGCCGGTTGACGATGCGCACCGTGCAGTAGACGAGGATGATGAAGGGGATGATGATCTGGGTGAAGAACACGACCTTTGAAAAATGAAAAGTGACAACAAGAAAGATTGTTAGTATCCCATACTGCAAAATAACCAATCATTATCTAAACCCATCATGGCAATATGCTATAGTTGCTCATTTCTAAACCCCAATATTGAGATTGAACTCCTCATCAGTCACAATGCTCTCAGGAATAATAATAGTAGGTAATAGAATAAAAATAATAGTTGGACTTTAATAATTTAAACTTTTACTAAAGATATGCTCCTCATTTCCTGATTTATGTCTTTTTGCATTAAAATAACTGTTGAATTCAATTTAAACCTGGATTTTTGGAGCATTGATTGCATTGTTGTGATTTTGAAAGATTTTTGCATAGATACAGTATGTTGCAGAATTTCAAAATATGATTTAAGATGCTTGTAATTGTGCTCAATTAAAAGATATTTGTACGAGTATTTCAAATTTAAGGAGTGAACATATTTGACATCCTTAAATATAATGTTACTGCAGGAAAACCAGAGTTTTAAGATGCTGTAATGCCTGCAGAAGTTGGCTTTAGCTGCCTGTGAGAAGCTGTTATTTAGGGAACCAGGGCAATTAGATTAACCATTAAACCAAATAAAATGTGTTGATTGTTATCTTTATAGGAAGTGACGATATGAGGTAGTGCATAATTCTTCTTAACTGTTAAATAAATGAGTAAACCTTTGGCAGGGTTGGTTCTCTGGCATGTAGGTAGATATTGGACTATGATTTATGCTCCCATTTCAATGAAACTGATTGACTGTTTGGTTTTCATGTCTTAGGTTATTTTACAACAGTGATAATCCAAATTAAAGCAAAACCAAACAAGTCAAAAAAACCCCCAAAGCAATACCTCTCTGAAGGTGTCTGTCACGTCGTGAAAATATGTCTCAACTTCGCGGCCGTGGCTGTTACAGCACTCGAAGGTCTTGACCATAGTGGGGATGGTGAGGGGCAGCAAGAGGAGCCAGATCACGATGGAGATCTGCGGAGTTTTCTTCAACACTTTGACGAAATTCCTCCTTCCGAGATGGACCACGTTGAAGTACCGATCGATGGACAGGGTGATAAGGAAGCCGATACTGGCCCCTCGGTTGAGAAACAGCATGAAGAGCATCGTCTTACACACCACACTGTTCAGACTGCGTCTCTGGCCATGCTGGTAGTGGTAGGCCTTGGCAGGAAGACAGGCCACCAGCAGGAAATCAGCAACCACAATATTGAACAGGAAGATACTTTTGTTCTTCCAGAACTTGAACCTAAAGAGGAAGTTATTGACAAAACCGTTATTTGTTGTAATGTTGCAGGTTTTTTTTTTTTGCTGCATCAACAATAAACCTAGAAAAGAAAATTAAGATTAAGATTTTATTCCCACAAAATCTGTGCTCGCCTCTAAAGCGACGAGTCACTGATCAAACTGATGCTTATATTTAAGATAGGATGTCTCAAATAGGATGTGCTGCTGAAAGGTTTTGTGCTCTCTCAATGTGGTCATATGAGATTTATGATTTATTTTTTTATCTTATTATCATTGTCACTGCTTTTCTTTTTGCACTTTATATTTAAGTGGTGGAAATAACACAACGGTGCCAAACAAAACACTGACTGTCTGCATTCTGGCTAGTGTGTGTGCTGGAAGCCTTTTTCAGTACTGTCAAGAGTCACTCTTATTCACACGGCACAGTTATGTTCCACATTACAAATGCTTATCAGCTCATCTCACTTACAAAAACACAAGATAATGCACACAACTCATCACGTTTAATAAGCGCTCTTCGAACAGAGTACATGTTGTTTGGTTCACCACTGAGGTGATGTAAGGTAAAACCGCTATTGGATTCCAAACATATTTGCCATTTTAAAGGAGCACACCCTAAACCTGCAGTGGATTTTCAACTGCAGATCTGTTTTTGTACGGTTAATCATAAGTATGTGGATCATTCAAAACTCAAACCAACTCACTTTAGGTCTGCTTGTAAAGCATTGTTAATTAATATTGAATTTTCCATTGTTGTTAATAAACTGTGGTCTGCAGGATTATTTAGTGTTGACCTGATTTTATCAACTTTGCTACCAACAAATTAGAATCCAAACAGGATGTTAACTCTGCACTCCCATCCCTCTTTTACTGGAGTGAGCAGATGTGTACATTTATTAGTATTTCTTCTTGGCAGCGGTCACGATGCTATAATAGTAGAAAAAAGGAACGCACTGCGTAGTTTTGAATTTTTCATCAGTCTGTCTGTCGGCTGATCGAAAGCCGTCACAGCTGGTGAGATGCTCACCACTTCCAGGTGATTCAACAGTGACCTAATGCCAGTTTTTCTCAGTCATTCCAGTTCATAGAAAGCAGTAGCAGCAGTACTATATGACATATGATTTTAACTATGTATTTGAGTCACTCAGGGAGGTTAAATGCTGGGAAACTCCAAACAGATGATGAGTCGTGCATTATCAGTTATCAAGTTTATTTTATATCTTTGGCGTAATGCCAAAGTTTTCCCTTTTCCAGAAGGCTTTCTTGACTTTTTACAGATCCTTATCTACATTTTTACTGTTGAATACATTCTGAAAAATATAATGAAAAAGGATGTGATGTAGTGATCTTCATACCTGAAGATGAAGATGTAAAGGACCGACAGGTTGAGAGGAAGACCCAGCACGAACTGTCCAATCATCAGCCAGGAAAGGGCTTTATATGTGACCAAATTGGGTGTTTTGCAGTGGTCAACTGTCGCATTTGTAGACATGTTTTGTTGGCTTAACATAACCGTGTTGGAAGTAGTAGTGCATCCACAGCAGTAATAGAAGTTACAGTCAGTAACAGGAGTATTATTTGATGTAATAACGCAGCAACAGGAAGGATGAGGGTTAAAGGTGTTTCAGGCAGGCATCAGAAGGTTATATCCTTTATCTTGGAGCTGGTTGCAGTCGCCTCTGAGCCAGAATCTTCTCTCCTCAGGCACCGATTTTGCTTCTCACCGTGATCCGTCAAATTCAACAGTCCCCCTTCTGAGAGCCTTACAGTGATTCTGGAGCTCTGTCAAGACTCGGCCAGCCGTGCCAAAACATACCGAGGAAACATGCACTGTAAACACTGTGAACACTGAAACAAGCACTACGTTAAAAAAAAAGAGAAAACACCCTGTCTCAGTGTGTCTGTTAGCCCTTTTGGTGTGAGGCTGCCACCGTTCCTTCAGAGAGGAAGAATTTATAGTCAGCTGGAGGTGTGGTTTAAAGAGAAGGGGTTTCTTACTGAGAAACACAACATGAAGGTTTTCTTTTTAAAACTTGATGATTTTATGACTTGTCTGTTTTATTTTGCTGTTTCTGTGCAGCACTTTGTAATGTTTTTGCTCTATAAATAAAGACTATTGTTATATTATTATTGTTCAGCTTTACAGCTAAAAATGCCTTGATGCTACAAGCCTCACTGCACTTTGATATCAACAATGATAATGAAAGAAGACATGCCCCGTATAGTGTCTGTATGTCACAGACAATAGTAAGTAGAAACCAGCCGTTCAAGGTGTTTACCGGTTTAACACTTGTGAAATTCCTCAGAAGGCTGTCCATACGAAACCATCGTGTCCGCACATGTCTAGCATTATCCTTGCATTTGATGGTGATAGGAGTAGGAAAACATTGCCCCCAATGACATAGCAAGTTGTCTGGGTACAAGATCAAGAAGATTTGACATGATGTAGATTATGTTATACACACGGAAGGACAAATCTTACAGCAAGAAGAAACCCATTGTATGGAATATACTGCTAAATGGTGCTAAATTTGTCAGCTTTATGTTGTACAGTTTTTTTTCCCCACACCCACCAACTCAATGTTCAGACTCATCAACAGAAATAATAGAATAATATCATGAATAGAGTCATATTTCTCAATCAAGTCCTCAAACACTGTGGTCCAGAGTTTTAGGGAAGTTCTAGAAAACTGATGTTAAAGCACATTTGCAAACAACAGAGAAGTGATGTCTCAACCGTCCGAGGTGTCGTAGGTTTCTCTAGACTTTTTTTTTTACACCTTTCTCACACCATCTTTCCTCTTTTTTCCATAACATTTATACGTAAGATGAACAGTGAAGCAGCCCCAATCATACTTTGTACCATGTAGATGTTTGAGATGAACCCTGACAGACAGAAATCAAAAAGTCCCTTCTTTAAAAATGTTTTGGATGAGAATTTTTCGCATATTCATGTTAGACATGTGCAGAAGAAACTTGTTACAAGGGTGCATCAGCTTTTAAACATCTTGTTCCAATCAAGTCAAACATTAAAATAACATTGACCTCTTTCTCTGCTGGTCTCAGCTGCTGTAAGCTACATGCTAATTATTTAAAGCTTGAAATAGAAAAAAACTTGAACAGACGTCACTTTTCTGTTGCTAGTTTTTAGCTCTTTCTCATGCTATGTCCCAGACATGATGTAAGATTACTTCTGCAACATGTCTTAACACAGTGAGTGCGTTTACAAATGTGGTGTGTTGCACCTCTGACCACGACAGCATATCATTTAACCAATCAAAGTCATTGCAACGTTGCTTTTCTGCCACAGAAATGTTTGTGCAGAGTTCCTCTGGAAAAAAACAAAATTAGAAAGATGTAAACCGATACTCACAAACTGACCAAAGCATCACAATAACCTTTTACAAGAGACAAGTTAGATCATTAAAAACAATACAGAGACGTGTGAGCATAGAAGAAGTGTCCTCTGTCTGCATATAATACATAAAAGACACTTATGCATGGCTGTAACAGTGCTGACTGACGGTGCTCTCCTTCTTGTGTAGCATACACTGTGGTCAGGTTTTGGACCACAGTTCCCACAGTCCTCTGAACCCTTTTTACCACCTGGACCAAGTCTTTCCAGTTCTCATCGGTGCAGCTGGCAGAGCACAGCAGCAGCATACTACTATCTAACGTGACAAGATAATACAAGATGACTTTTATTGATTCTGTGCTGCATTTTAGTTTTGCAGCAGCAAAAGGAAGTTAAAAACGGATGCATATAGTAGATAAGAAACCTAAAAGAAAAATAATGTGGTAGAACAGGGGTTTTCAGAGACTGAGAATGTGGGACTCCCCTCAGATAAAGATTATACATTTGTCATCTGTTTGTTTAATAAAATTAATATTTATCAATACATTGTTTTGGGATTTTTTTTAAAACTCCTACATATTGATATCAGTAAGTACAGTCCACAAAAATCCAGTATCGGTCTGACTATATTTCTCACCCATTAAACACATTAAACCCTTTAAGTGTTTAGAGGTGCAGACAGGATGCAACAGCATTATGTGAGTTAAACAGACTCATTAACACTAAATTATCACATGTGCATTAAACCACTATCAACAAACAGCCGCTTTGTTTATATGGTTGTCATTTCTGATTCGGACCGTGTAGCTCGGTCTTCTCACTCACTGCTTTCACACCAAAGTGCGACATTGCTCAGATCAAGCACATTATTATCAATAGAGACTGCAAGTTGCTCTCTTCTGTAGCAGCATGCTCTGCCCTGAGGCCTGTACTACGGAGCAAGATGAGCAGGTTATCTTTGGGCTTAAGTCACGTTTCCCGGAATCATGAAGCTCACTTTTAACTGAGATAAGTCACCAACTTGTGCTGAACAGATAACCTGCTCCGGAGCAGGTTAGAGGATCAGATTACGATCTGTCAACACCCCGACAACTGACCAATCAGATCATTCCTGCAGGATCCCGACATGGACAAAAGTCGTCCCAAGTTTACAAAGTGACAAGTAAAAAAAGGTCAGTGGAAACATTTTATTGTTCCAGGCTTTCTATTTCCACTCTGGTTTTAAAACAGAGCTTCTAACAAACGTTTATGACACTAATCACATAATGATGATTTTACATTTTGAACGTGCAAACTTAATTTTCTCCCCGGAGTGAAGCTGATAATGTGGATGATTTTACACTCTGATTCCATCACTGCAGCTCAGAATAACACGAGACAACCTGTGTGATGATAACTGGAAATAAAAACCAAAGTTTGTCTTTTATTAGAAAAATAATCCACAAAAACGTTAATTGGCTCCCGTGATTATAAAAGCAACATTTGGGTCAGACAGACTCATCAGTCATGAACTACTTTAACACTCTTTGCTTTAGTTAAGTTTTTAATGTGACATATTCAGAATGTTTCTTCATCATCCAACTAAATAGCAAAAATACTTCAGTCATATATAATAATTCCTACATGTATTTTAAGCCTACTTTTAATATGTAGAAATGATTTCTAGTGTTTCTACATCTTCTTATTCTGTTGTATGATTACAGGCTCGCAGGCCACAACAAGAGAAGGAGACGCACGCCCAAACTCAGCGATAACAAACTGAAATTTATTGAAGTAAATAACCATAATTGCAATGAGGTGTGGAAGTCAGTATCAGTGATGTTTGAAAGTGTATGAACGTGTTGTCTAATGTGAGGTGCGTGCTGTCAATGCAGAACAAAACCAAAAAGGAAACGCAAAAAAAACAATCACAGCTCAGTGAGCGAGGAAGGGATCAGAGAAGGACTGGAATCAGGGCAGGCGGGCTTAAATACACTCTGGTGCACTGGCCAGGTGTTCCCAGTTAGTACACCAGTGACATGTCGGCTCCACCCATCCAAGGACCTGCAACATACAGACAAACCACAGGACCAAAGGCAACAGAGGTTTCTGCAGGTTCTTGTTATCACCGTTTCATGTCATATCATATGAAGTACTTCATTCATGGTTCTGATGATGTCGCTTGGTATTAACAACCCGCCTCTTTCACATGAATGTGATGCTGGTTATCTGGACGGCCAGCGTTATCGAGAGCCAGACTAAGTTGAACTTGCTTCGTAGTTACAGGCCGCTGGTGTTCTGTGAGGCTTTGTAGTTGAACCAAATTCAGAAAATCTGAAGTTATGATGGCACCAATGTCAGTATAAAGCAGAATGAAGGAGCGAGTTCTGTATCTTATCTCAGGATTTTGGTAAAAAAAGACTCTAAGCACGGTCACAAAATGAGGATTGTTTACATTCAAATGTAGTTGTTAGCATCCTATTTAGGTGCTTCGGAGGATGGGAGATGCTTTACATTATACCCACAATATTACACCCCACCATGAGCAAACTGTGTGTTTACGCAACTGGTGTGAAAGACAGATTAGTCCATGTTGAAAGAGAGAGAACCATGCAGACTCAACTGTTGTGTGCAGGTTGGCATTTAGGAAAGAGATGTACCTTTAAATAGAGTTTTCAGACATAACCGTGACTCAGTCATATTGCATTGTGCACCTACATTTCCTGCAGGTACATAAGCTGACAGTGACCTTTTTCTGTTCAGATAAGATGCCTTTAAGTGCTCATCTATTCCTCAGTTCAAGCACCACATGTGGAATAAACAAACTATTCTGTCTTTGTGATTCGTTGCAGAACAATTTTTCATGCATCAGGTGTTAGCTGTGAGCCACAGACAGGTTTTGTTACAACATAAGACACCTTGCTTATTATTAAGGACCAGTTGTGAAGCACCGGTAACGATGGCAATAATATACAATCACTCTGTTGTTTACTTTGTCAGCACTTAGAGTAAGGTGCTCTGGAACACATCTCTTAAACTTGTTATAATCACTATGTGTGGAAATGCCAAGAAGCTGTTTCTGGGCAATGGACTTGTGTTCCCTCCCACACGCATTATCTCCGGGGAACTAAAAATGTTATTTCACAATCTAATCTCCTTCTCTCTCCTACTCTGTCTCTATCTCTGTCTCAGTCTCTCTTGTAGGTCTGATGTTTCCTGTCTGTGTGCCCTCGCAGTGCGCCAAGAAGGTACATGCTGTATGATTTGATAAAAGTGCTTTCTTTAAGTGATCAGGACTATTGATAAACTAATAAAGTCTTGGTTACACAACTCTCTACATTTGAATGAAAATAAGTGATAAAAAGATGTAGATGTAAAGACAGATTTAAGTCACATCATATTTTATTGATCTTTTATATAGATAAAAAACAAGATAATTAATATGTTTTGTTTTTTAGAGAGTAAAGCGGTGTTATTGCTCTGCATTCTTGCCCTGAAGCTCCATTAATTAATATTTTCATATTAACAACGGACCAAATGTGTAATGTGAAATGGTTCACCCCCTACTGCAACTTTACGGAGCTTTTTAGCCTCATTCTGCTCGTTGTTTTGGTTTTATTTACTCTCTGGTTCACTCTCACTGCTCTTATCAGGCCTGTTTCAAGGATCAACATTCAGCTGTTTTCCACTAACTCTCTGATAAACCCACGGCATGCTATGTAGGCACTCGAAGTTAAGTTTAAATGTCAGATATGTTTCTCAGAAGTTGGTGAAGACCAAACCAGAGTGACTAAGAGAAGGGGGCATTGTACTTTTATTCATCAGTGGGCAGACACACAAGATTAAATAAATGGTTATTTTGTTCCATTTCTGCTGTATATGTAAATGTCCAACTGTTTGCCAACTGTTTGGCCATAATACCTCTAAAAGGTGATGATATTCTGGGGTTATGTGTCTTCTGCCCCCAAGTGGCCAAAGTAAAATCAGTCAGACCAAATATTTAACCAGCTAATTAAACTTTATTCTGCTCTGAGGCTTCTTAAAGAGTCTTCTCTAAACACATATGTATATTATATCTGATGATTAATTTCTTGATTAATCATTTTTGTCTATAAAATGCCAGAAAACTGTGAAAAATGATCATTATGATTATTATATTATAACAATTCCATTATTATTATCATTCTTAGAGCTCAAGGTTGTCTGATTAACACTCCAAAATCCAGAGATATCCAGTTTACGGTCATGTATGACACATAAAAGTTAATAAAAAGGATCAGATAACGTGCATTTTTTTGTGTATTTATCATCTGATCCAGTTGTTCTGATCCAGCACATCATGGTTCAGTTTAACGTCATTCTATTTCCATTTACGTGTAGAATATCTCTGAGGTGATTCAGAGATCTCCCACGACTAACACAACGGGATTCATGTTGAGAAATCTGCCATTTATAACTAAAAATATAGTTTTTTTTGGCAGCTAAAAGAGTGATAACAGCATCAGCTTTCATAATCCTGTTACTCCAATAACTAGTCTCACTGCCTCTCTTCTTGTCTTCTTCTTCTCTTCACATGTTTCCTGTCATTCTAATCTCTGTCCTGTCCTCCCATCTCTTGGGTCTGTTCATGGCCCCACAGCTCCCAGTCTTCCCAGTGTCATCTCCTCCATCAGATCGAAGCAGGCCTGAGGATCGTCCTGTCCTGACATGTCCCAGTCAGGGTAAGAAAATCAACGCTGCTTCTCTATTTGCACACACAAAGCAACAGAATAAACGCCTGATCTTAACTGAACCAGATTTCATACCGACGTGTTGAGCCGTGTTACGATTTAAAAAGTTCTCACTTTGGTGATTCCAGTGGTTATACTGAAAAAGACTCAAATAGACTTCTCTGTAGACATTTTTTTGACAAAGAAAACAAAACAATTGAACATCCTATAATCACAGAAACATCTACACATTGATGCTTTAAAATACCACTTTCATAATGTAAAACTCTAATATGCTTCATAACCAATGAAATGTGAGGCAGGTCTTTAGATTCCATTAAGAAAATCTGCCAGGAAACAAATAAAATTACATTTTATGATCATTTGAAACAACAGATGTAAAAAATCCAAATGCAGCTGTAATCAGTTCATTGTATCTGCTTATATTATGGCTAAAATAATGTTAAAAAGTCAAAAATATTTTGATTTTCACTTTTCAAGTTCAAAAGCACAGTTTATAAACATTAAAACTATATCTGGAAGTCCTGAACCTTCATCCCTCATTTGCATTTTGAACTTTGTGCAGATTAATTTGTATAAGTAGAGTACAGTGAAAAAAAACCAACAGGACGTTATAATCACAGGCGCCTGAGCAATGGAGCAAGTGGAGCAAAAGCATCCTTACTATTCAGTGAGGGGGGAATAAAGTTATGGTTTTGCTGCCCCACTTTTTGTCTTTTTAAAAATAAACTTATCATCATACAGTCACCGCAATCAGGTGATTATATTTAAGCAGCTCATATCAATGATCATTTTTCTATTTTCAGCAACTGACAAAAACAAGTAATAATTAAGGCTGCAAGTAGCGTTGAACGGTCCCTCGCGCCTCAGCGCACGTCAGGCTGCAGCGCAATCGAAGGGCTTCTGTGACGGGCATGTAGATGTCATCAGACCCGGCTGTTTTCAGACAGTGCAAGAAGGAGATAAACATCACTTCCTTTGTCCATTGTTTTGCCTGCTGCTGGGGCTGCTTCGCTGCAATTTCGTAGGAGGCGCTATTCAGCCAGTTTGCATCACTGATGGAATATTGTCATGTAGACGTGTTCAGGCCGGGACTCTTATCAAACATGTAAAGTTTAGTGCAGACTGGAGCATTTACAATAAAGTTATAGCAACTTCCTCTGTCATGGCGAAACATCAAACCTCAACGGTGCGAGGATGAGAATTTTCTGCAGGGTGAGACATGTCTGTCTTGCTCACACCTATGTCATCAAAATTAAGCAAGTTTTGCGCCCATTCACTTGAATTTCAATGAGTAAACTGAAAACTCTTGATGCGTTTGTGTGTAAAACAAATTAATTTCCTAATTTTCATCAAGTTTATTTTTAGAAAAGTAAAGACTTTTAACCTACATGACCTGGTCAAAGTTTGATTGACATGTGTACTGTCAGGTGTGTAGAGACAATAAGTAACTGCAGCTGGACACAGAAAAATACTCATATATTTGAATGGAGAGTGTGAATGAACCGCTAGGTGCTCGGGAAAAGTCGTACTTTCATGTGTGTATTGCGGACTTCCTGTTGGATTTAGGTCAGGGGTGGCAGTGTATGATTTGTAGGTCTTGATGAGACAAATAATTGAGTTTTGGTTTGATCTCTCTACGATATTCCTACGGGCCGTAGCAGCCATTTTAGTGACATAGGTGGCGCTATAGAGCACATTTTGGCACTTTAGGGATAATTTTTATATTTTATCAAATTTTTCACCAGACCTGATGTGTGTGCCAAATTTGGTGAGTTTTTGAACATGTTTAGGGGGTCAAATTTAGGTCTGAAGTGGCGAGATAACAGAACAGATACAAGAAGGTCTTTGCCCCTTTGGGGCTCAGGCCCAAAAAACGCTTTGAGTTGGTTCAGTCCAACCCGTCGTGAGACAGACAGACTTAAGCTGCTCTGAACTGTGCTTTTATTATTCTAATTATTCTCTCATTTTCTCATAAATGAGAGCTGCAAGTTTCCTCTAAGGGGGAGTAACATCTAGTCTAGTCTCAACTAAAATGTCACTTTTAAGTCTTGAGGAGCAAAAATCACCTTCTGAGTTGTGCATCAAAATAGTCCTTGATTTGAGATAATGTAGGTTAAAATAATCTGCTTTTGACGTTATGATTGTTCATTCCTGTACAACATTACAGCTACATCAGCTAGTGGTGCTAATAGTCGACGGGCCCAGGCAAGAATTTTCACTGACTGGTACCAACCCGAAAGTGGCAAATTCTGGTTTGATGTTTTGAAAAAGTCTATATCTCTCAACATGGTAACCCTTCAACCCTGGATGGCATTTGGGACTGGCAAGAACTTCAGACACATATCAGATACATATCTGCCCATGAGATTGCCAAGTCTTTGGGTCCTGACGAATCGAAGGCCCTTCCTGTGTTCCAGGCCTTCACTGACTATGACACAGTATCTGCGGGGGCAAGAAGACAGCGTCAGATACCTGGAATGCAGATGACATGACAACAGAGGCCTTCATGGCTCTGGCAAAGGCTCCAAAAAGCATTCAAGAGAAGGTCATTTCCATTATACAGACCTGCCAACCCTGGACGAATTTATTGAGTACCACTTCCGCGACCTAGATGCATTAGATGCAAATCACTGTTGTTCGCACAATGAATTATTGTACATAATTTGCAAACATACACGTAATGTGTGTACATCATTTGCATACATGCAGCAGTCAAACAGACACAAACGTGAGGGAAGCACTGATATGCAAATTCTTTATAACCATAGCAGATTATTTATAAAAATATGTGCAGAAGCTACCACTGTTAGTTGGTCATTTATGCCTGTTTGTTCTCTTGTCTTTCACCTGCCTAAACACAGCTGACCAAGGAACACAGTTTCACTCAGGCTACACACTAACCTGCCACTACTGCTGCATTTATATAGTTTATATTGATTTCACCTCCACAATAATCAAACTTTAAGCCGATTTGATTTTTGAAAATATGATTCACAGCTAATTTGAAAAGATGATGACCATGTAGCTGTAAAACCCAAACCAGCCTAAACAGACTATTTTGGGGCTATGATGAAGTAAATATTTTAGAGCTGATTAATACAACAGTTCTCATTATAGGAAGGCTATTACTCAATGGTTTGATGACTTAATGATAGTACAGGCTGAATATGAACATGACTGTTGAAACTGTAGAAGTCATCACATCCCTCCTTAAATATTGTACTTAATTTGCAGTGAGGGGTTGTTTCCTTGAAGTTTTCCTGGAGTAGTTGTAGACTACAGTGCCAACACACACACACACACACACACACACACACACACTCCGAGCAGGCCACAAGCCCATTCTGCCTTTAACACGCATGCCTCCTGGTAACTTTCCAGATAACGTTATTTCTGTTGCACATTAACTTTTTGTCCATCGCGCCACTGCTCCTCTCACTACGGTTATGGGTTTGGCTGCAACAATAATTACGGATACACACTATGAAAAGTCACGTTTTTACAATCTGCGACACACAGACAATATATCCTAACGTTACTTTACCACCGTAAATGCCTGGTGAACAAGCAAGCTAGCGTTAGGCTAAAGTTATTAACGTTAAATATTTTTCCAGAGTTGGAAGGTTTGCAGTAACTGAACTCAATTCACAATTTCAACTTTCCACATCCACCCCAGTCCGTTCACGTTTACAAAGGAGTTAAAAGTCGTGTCCTCACTTGAGGAAATAACCAGCTGGAGTGAGAAGGAGGATCGAGAGCGATAAAATCACTGTCATGTTGCTGGCGATTTGCAGTCTCTTGAAATGACATTACACATTTGTCAATTATGACCATCCTCGCTGATATTTGGGTGAAGGCAGGGTTAGACTTAAGTGCTGCATGTGCACAATTGAACCATGGATGTATGAATTGAGCTCGCAGGCATCACCTGCTTTTTGCGTAGTTAAGAGTGACTCATCGTACCAGCGTACTTTGATGTCAAAATGCGTACAGGTTGGCAGGTCTGATCATGGAACGTTTCACAATTCTCCTCTACGATCAACTCAACATCGATAAAGCTCGTCTTGAGTTGTTCACAAAAAAAAAGGAAGAGGAATGGAGCAAATCCCCCCTCAACTAAGGATGCATTGGTGCAGCACCTCAAAGAGCAGTGTGCCAAGGAGGACGCTGTTGAGGATAAGTACTTCAGGTAGCAGCAAGTATGCCGTCTCCAACAGACGGGGGTTGGATGAACCGACAGCTCACAAAACTCTCAAGTCAAACTGTCAAACTATGCAGTGCTGATCAAATATGGATCAAGATTCTGTTACTGCATTGCCTATTTCTAGCTATTTCTGGCTATCAAAACAAACAGAGAAGCTTGTATATTCATTCTTTGGTCAGGTCGCCATTACTCCACTATATCTTTACATAGCAAATAGTTGTTTGCTGCTATATTAATGTTCAAAATGTCATATATTGGACCTTTAAGCTTTTAAAACTCTACACGACATGCATGCAATAGACATGATATTATCATGTCTAGCCTAGATAATCAAATACTGTGATTTCCTTCACACAGCGTTCAGAATGGTTATCTAATCTAAAAATGCTCTTGGCTCCAAACCGTGCAAGTGTGCCAAGTTTCATGCTTTTATGTGCAGATGCTGCAGGGCGATAATAGCAAAAACAATTATTGTCCCAAAAACATAGTAAAGCTACTCATTTGAAACAGTTCTCATGTTTCAATGTACTTATATGGACCCTACAAACAAACTGGTACCAAACAGATTTTGCCACGTTAGGTGGTACCAAATTCTGGCCCACGGACTATAACAGCTCCCACTAGAACCTGTGTGTTGGATTGGAAGTAGATAGCTGCTGTGAGGCCGTTTCATTCATCCAATTGTTTTTACTTTGTTGCAGTTGTTAGACTTTGAAGATGTCTTGTGAGTATTGAGAACAGCAACCCTCTGGTTTAATATTGATTAACCAGATTTAATTATACAAATCATAATGTGATGTGTTGTAAGACTATTTCATTTATATAAATTGTTTGTCCTTGTTTAACCTTGACGCTGGTCTAGTATGAATATAATTCTTCTAATAATCATTTCCTGTCCTCATACACCCAGTTATAAACTGTTCTTGATGATTCTTGGTTTTCATAGCAACCTCATTCTAACTAATCTAGACTGGTGCAGGTGACTGTTTCTTGACATAATCCAAAGGTTAGGTGGTGTAGAAATGCAGGAAATTTTTTTTTTTTTTAATTTTCTGGGGGAGGACACCCATGGAGCTTTTCAGACTCAATAGAGCCAGTAATAAAAACCACATCCACGCTTTTCCTGGGGCAGAACTTACAAAATGGCTTAAATAAAAGGTGACTCATATCTGAACTTCGTGGGGATGTTTATAAGACAGCAGCTCTTATCAGTAAAGGTATGCTGTTAAATACCAAGCTGGAAATACAAAGTTCAAACCTGTTAAATCAAGTCTCAATAAAGAAAGATATTTCAAGTTATTTTTGATAAGAACAAAGATGAAGGATCAGTCAGCAGAAATGTACTCAGCGATAAAGTCTCCCATCTCTGAAAGTGATCCCTGCTCTGTTATTCTACTTTTCTGTTAGAAAAACAATATATTTCTCTCAATGGAGCGATTGTCTCGGGGGTAAAATAACTAAAGCATTTATTGAGACACAAAATAAAAAAAATAACTTGGGGTGATATAAACCTGAATTTTACCATAAATCCTTTTGAATAGCTAAAAACAAATGATCACATCATGCCAGGATGACTTGTCATTACTTGAATTGCTCAAGTTTGACACATTTAAACGCCTACAACCGAAAACACTGTAATGAATGAAGGCATTTCTCACTTTGTAGATGTAGGTCATTAACACCTGACGCTGGTGGCTGTAGCGCTACGTTTGACACCTGATGTTGGTGATGGCAAATGAGAGATATCAGAGCCCATAAATAAATCCTAAACATGTCCTACTTGGTCCTATTGGTACATTTATAGTTCTATTCTTTATATTTAATTAATTCTGACTGTTCAGTGTTCATAAGCGTACTGTAAAAACACGAAAATCCAGCTCTGCTCCGGTCAAAGCTACACAACTAGCTGACAAAGTACACAAAAAACACCACTGCAGGCTGTTAAAAGTGTGTTTGCTCATCAGCTCTGATATTGCTTTATTGAAGGTCATACTTTATATGACACATGTGTTCCTCTCTTTACTCTGTAAATATTTGTTTTCATACACTTTATGACACATTGTTGTTTGGTAGATGTGATGAATATTGTTACTCACATTTTCACATCTTTGCTGATGATTACTGGTTTATACATATATGTATATATATATATATATATATATATATATACACACATATATGTATAAATATATATATATATATATATACAGTTCTTGTTATGTTTGTTTGTGACCTTGAGGTAAGTAGGAAGTGGTCTTGTTTTTAATCACGTAGCTACGTTTTTGAAGCGCTTTAAATCTAATTGTACATTAACTACTGTATCCAGGGATCTTCTTCCCGTCTTTTTGTTGTTTTCTTGATTTACAGCAACTTTTTTTTTTCTAAAGCTCCAATTAAACACAAGTTTTTCTCAGTTGTGTTTCCAATTTTAAGTGTTATGCTAAATTAACATCATTTTCAATAATGCTGTAATAAACACAAAGCAATAATGGGAGGATTTTTTTTTTTTGTGACACACAATGAAACATCTAAAACAAACAGCTGAGTCAAAGTTAGTAGACATTTAACCCAGAATCACCAGACTCCCTCTGGGTGATACCTAATGAATTACTCATCTATTTATAGCCAGATACTGAACAACAGACAGACCCTCACTTTACTCCATTGTTATTATTGATGATGTCATCACGGTGGGTGAAACCATCCAGGTGACTTATCCAGGCGCAGTGGAGTATCTGTGAGTAAGGGTCATATAGTCTGGCTGAAGGCATGACTCATGGGTTATTAGGGACATTTTACATTTGTGAAATATGTCATGTCATGTCAGTGTGCTGGTTTCATGGTTGTCAGACTGGGACGTTCAAAACATCAAAGGTTCCCCAACACCATGCGAGACAGTTTATACTTTATTATAAATAATGTTTATTAGAAAATATCCCAGACATAAAATATGTACAGTTTTATCTCCATATACAGTATAAACAGTTATAGAGTCCTTAAATCAACATAAATAACCAGCTTCCTGTTTGGGCCTTTAGGATTATGTAAAAGGGGGACTGACCACAGTCTAATATGTCTCTAGTGTGTGCACACATTTAATCCCCCAACACAAGGAAGCCATGTTAGTGAATATTGTCTATAATTAATAGATATGATTTAATTTTTCCTCTTTAGTTTAAAATTTGTCACCACTGTACAGTTTAATAGAAAATATATTTTACAGATTACAGATTTTAAAAAAAAAAGCTTTGAGCCTCAACTTGATGGTTTAAAAACACAAATGCTTGTTTGACTGTTGAAGATTTGTGAGATTGGTATGATTGGAAAGATAAAATTCCTGGGTTTTTTTTTTTTTTGGCCTCTAACACTTGAAAGCTATTTATTAATATTTATGGTCAGAACTACTCATTTTGTTGTCCAGGCAAAACAGAAAAACAGATGTGTGTACTTTGGCTGAGGGCCTTTCCCTTTCACCAAACAAAATCCACCAACATTGATACATTTTAGACTAATAGAAGATAATTTCACATGCTGAATCACTACTGCAGTATACTGAATATACAGAAGAACACATGACACGCTAATGGTCCCTCCTGTTTATATTACATGTATCTATTCTATTTCAGAATATTAAGAAAATACAAACTTTAATAATTACTGCACGTCTAGTTTTCACTTTACATTCACAGTCCCCGTTTATAAAGTAACTACATTTTTTTGGGGCGCACTGTCAGTCTCAGGTAGCAAGCTGTTGGGTTGGACAGGTGTCAGATCCAGTCTCTTTCCCTTGAATTTCAGATGATATGACTGCGTGCAGGGTGTGAGTTTTGTCCCGTTGAGCTGTCTAACGGCACTTGAATGCCTTTCTGCAAGAACGGGAAATAATTGGTTAGATAAAGCGCTTTGAACTTGGTGCTACAGAAGCAGTAGACCAGCGGATCCAGTAGACAGTCCATGTAGGAGAGGACCATGAGGCCGTCGAAAGCCACGGCGGCTTTATCTTGGTAGACTTCTGCCAACTCTTTGACCCGGACGACCAGCAGGACCACTCTGGCTATGGTGCAGGGGAGGAAGCAGAAGGAGAAGACCACCATGACGGATGTCACAAGGAAGACCGCTCTCCTCAGCTTGGTCTTATCCCCGACTGTCTTTTTCCTCAGTCGGTTGACGATGCGCACCGTGCAGTAGACCAGGATGATGAAGGGGATGATGATCTGGGTGAAGAAGACCGCTTCTCGCACACTGTCCACCACGTCCTTAAATCAGATAAAAGATCTAATTAATTGTCATATACGTACATCAACAACAAGGTCTTGTTCTTGATTGGTTGGCCTTAGTGTCCCTAAAAAGTTTAACCATCATTAAGTAAATCACTGCACATTGGACAGTGGTGGAAGAAGTACTCAGATTCTTTATTTAACTACCAATACAACCATGTACAAATACTCCATTACAAGTAAAAGTCCTGCATGAAAAATCCTACTTAAGTAAAAGTACAGAAGTATTAGCAGCTTGTTCTGCAGAGGAATATCTTCCCTGATTGATAAATTATTAATCTAAGACTGATGCATCAGTGCTTCAGTGGCATTTTACTGTTGTAGCTGGTCAAAGTGGAGCTAATTTCAACTGCTTTACATACAGTTAGCTAGTTTAGTCCAGTGGTTCCCAACCAAGAGCTGCGAGATGCTTTTATGTGAAATGTTGGACATGTTTTTAAAGGTTAAAAACTACTACGCTTGTTGTATGTTTTTTTTTTTTATATCTTTATCAGCAAAGTAACTGGTAACTTAGACTGTCAAATGTAGCAGAGTAGAAGTATAGAGTAAAATCGTACAGTACTTAGAAAAATCAACTTAGTTACTTTCCACCATTGATCAGGTATATTTAAAGGTAACCAACAATACTTATGCTTCTTGCTACCAATTAACTCAGCAGTGAAACAAATCTAACCATGTGTTAAACTGACTGCAAACAATGGATTAATATTTAAACACAAACTCTGAGGTCCCCCAACGTAGCATCTCTTCCCTTTTTTTCTAATAATTTAGATATGTTTTCAGTTTCAGCATGCACAAAATCTTGTCCAAATTGTAGCTCCGGCATGTGTGGTGCAGATTGACAAACTCCAGGCTCAACGCATTTCAACTTTTGCAATGTGTTGGTGCAAAAATAGCTCTGGTGAGATAACCACCACTACTCTGTTGTCCCTTCAGAGGCCACCGTGGACCCACAGACTTCATTTCTGATAAGGCTTCTCATCCACTTAATCACACACACACACACAAAATCAATCATTTTATCATTTTCAACATCATTAACCCTTTTTTTTCTTTTACATAATAAATTGAGTAACTACAATTGACACAAAGTACTTCTGTATTTTGTGTGTGTGAACTCTGCATTGCATAAATAAGATTGATGCAGCTTTTGATGTAAGCATTGACTTCAAAACACTCCAGACAGTGTTGTCAAGCTGTTGTTGCTACATGCCCGCAGCATACATCATGTAAATGAGATAATAACTGCTCTTTCTACATAGATGTCACGTGAAGCAGAACAGTTCGGGATGAGTCATTGTACTGTACACTCATGCACTGTATCCCCTTCTTTGTGCTGAAGCTGAAAACCTACCAATAATAACACATTAAGTATGATGCACTGTACCTTGATCAAGGCGTCGTTCTTCGGGTCATCTTCGCTCTTGTGGCTGTTGCAGCAGTCGAAGTTCTGGAGCATGGTGGGGATGGTGAGAGGCAGAAGAAGCAGCCATATGATGATAGAGATCTGAGGAGATTTCTTGATAGCCCTCAGGAGATTCTTGCGACCGGGGTGGACCACGTTAAAGTATCGATCGATAGAGGTCACCGTCAGGAAGGCGATGCTGGCCCCTCGGTTTAAAAACAACATGAAGAGCATAGCTTTGCAAACAACGTCATTACTACTCCTCCTTTCTCCTTCGATAAAGTTGTAAGCCTTTATGGGCAAACAGAAGAGCAGGAGAATGTCGGCCACCACCAGGTTGAAAAGGAAGATATTGTTGGTGTTGGATTTCCAGAACTTCAGTTTGAATATGAAGAGATGCAGAACAGATGCATTCAGAGGCAGAGCCAAGATGAAAATCACAATCATGACAGCTGCATAAAATTTATACAGTGCCTTGTTTGTGGCCTCGCAGTCTTCAATGAGCTGGTAAGCACTGTTGTTTCCCATTTCAACAGTCAAATACACTTGCCAGGTAACTTGCAAATATGAATTACAAGCTGGAAAGATTTGTGTCCCACATATATAAGCAATGTATCCTTTTTCCTTGACTGAAGTTTCACTCTACAAGCTGCAACAAGAGCCCTTATCTTCAGATCACAAAGGAAACAAAATCCTGCCAAACAAGTTCCTCAGTGTCCTCAGTTGTAATCCTCTTAAAACGATTTCAATTCTTCTTTCAGTCCTTGTGCATGTTTCTGCATTTGAATTTTTCTGTCCTGTGTTTAGAGAGTCAGAGAAGGTCTTGAAGTAATTCTGTCAGTGTGCAGAGCAAATGGGAGGCGACTCCTTTGGGTTTGCCGTGCTATTGAGCTTTAGCCCCTCCTTTATAGCCTGAGGAGGTGAGTCACCAGCTGCTTTTCCCCCTGTGGGTCTAGTGAACTTACAAAGGCTAACACCATTTAAATTACATATAACCAAAGCTTGTTTTTAGTGTGTTTAAATATCAAACTAAGCCCTAATGTGCAGAGATATTTTTAATGATGAAAACAGAAAAAAAGTCTGAATGTAGTTGTCTTAAAGGATGAGTTCACAATTTTTCAAGTGTGTCTTAAAACAACAGTCAGGAGCCTAAATGAACAGTGAAACATGTTTTTCTTGCTGTAATCATTCCTCCTGTTCATACTGACCATTAGAAGATCCCTTCATAATGCACTTACAATGGAAGTAATGGGGAAGAAAATCCACAGTCCTCCTTCTGTGCAAAAATGAAGCTAATATGAAGCTTCAACCGTCCAAATGAGTCAAATCAAGTAGATATCTTTCAACGTTACAGTCTTTTTAGTGCCAAAGTCCCTCTTTTTGTTACTATACTTCCTCCACAGCTCAACAGGGAAACACTGTCCGAGGAAACACAAAGAGGGAATTTGATGCTAAAAAGACTGTAAATGTGTCAGATATCCACTTGATATGACTAACTCAGACTGCTGAAGCTGAATATAAGCTTCACATCAACTTTTAAATGACTGTGTGGACACGCTGTGGATTTTGGCCTCCATCACTTCCATTGAAAGCACATTTGAAGGATGTTTTAATATCCAGTATGAACAGGAGGAATGATTACAGCGAGGAAAACCTCTTTCACTGTTCATATGTACACCTGACTGTTGTTTTAAGACACACTTGAAAAATTGTGAACCTGCCCCGTCAAGTGCCTGCGTGAACCGAGTCAAGTCAAATACTGGTAGCACAATCTGATCTGACTTTTGACAGAGAGCCAACCATATGAGTAAAACATTATGGAAACATAAAAAAAAGCATACTGCTATTTATTGGCTCAAACTGTGAGAATTCACCATTTTGCAATTCTGACGGTTCAGTAAATCCCTGACGTTACTGTCCGACTTACGTAGTTTCTCATGAATGACAGCCTCTGTGTCACTGTTTACGCTCACTGTTAAAACCGCCCGACTCCTCCGCAGATGCTAAAAATGCAATGTACGTACATACGGATCCCTGGGAATTGATAGATTTATATGACCAGGAGATGGACTTAGTGCTGCTGTCAATGTCTGCTACTATGTAAGGAAAAGTAGAAAGGGGTTTGCATGGAATGTCGCGTCCTAAGGGAGGAGGAGGAGGGTGGGGGGGGGTTAGCCTAGGGCCTCACATTCAACTCTGCATGCCTCGAACTCTGCATGCTTCAAACGCTTCTCCGCCGGAGCAACAAGTCCAGACAACTCAGACTTTCTCCACTGACACAGGCACAGGACGTGACCTCTTTCCAGACCTGATTCGTGATTTAAAAGTCACCTGTTTTATGACAGTAGGTTGTCAGAAGGCTTAACACGGTTATCTATTTAATAAATATATGAACAGTTAATTTGCAAAAGCAGGTATCTCCTTTTTTTTTTAAATTTTCATAAATCATGTTTTTTTTTATTGTGAATTCCAGGTAATCACTCAATCAGACTACAGTTGGGTTGTTTTGATTGAGTGAAAATAAGTCAACCTGCACTTACCTGGAAAAACATTAATTATTTTACAGTTTTCCGTCATGTCAGTTTGTTTTTTTAAAGGATGAACTCTTCATATGTGGATGGAAATCCCCCTCTATCAGGTTGAATGCTTTTATTGCTTTCTATGCATTTTATCTGGAAGCTCAACTGATAAAGTCACAAGAATCCTTGATTTAATCTATCTTGTCTCAGATTTGACCTTTTGCAGATGAGTACCCTTCTGTGTTCGTCACCACTTCTTCATTTTTTTAGCTGCTCCTTGACCCCCCCTCCCTTCCTTATCCTGTACTCTCTCCTCAGACAACACAGCCTCAACTACCTGAATGAGAAGAATAATGACTAGGATTGATATTATTGATTGATTTTATGTAGTATCCCTCTCCCTGATTATCTGTCTCTTTTAGAATTGATGTTAAAATAATATTACTGGTTTATAAGATTGTGAATAATTGTTTGGCACCTCCATATTTAGTCGACTGACTGTCTCTCCCTCTGTACTCTTAGCTGCTGCCTGCATTACAGCAATAAATGTACCAACAGTTAAGACAAAGACATATGGAGAGGCAGTGTTTTCTTATTATGGACCAAAACTGTGGAACAACCTTCCCATAAATATCCACTACGCAACTTAAAACAAGTAGATTAAGTGCTGAAAATTCCAACAAAAACAACCAATTAATGGGCAATATTACACATTTATAAGATCATACCTTTGGAAAAACCCCTGAGCATGAACGTAGCAACGTTTTAACCTGCAGAGTATCATTAAAAACCACAGCCAGCATCCGAAATTAACGCCCACTAAGCACCAAATACGGTTTGATTTTCTGTTTCTGTTCTGAGTAACTCTCCGAAGACTACCCGTCACACTGGTGGTTAGATGTTTGTACCAAAATAGTCATGTCAAAAAATATCTGGCATGATGGATCAGAGGAAATTACTCATGTTTGTGCGTGTACAGTGTGGACAGTTTTTTATGCACGTCTAAACAGGGCTGCAAAACTGTAGAAGCACTCGAGATGGTTTGAGGTGAAGGAACGTCCTAGTTTCGCTCCTAGTTTCTTAACCATATGAGACATCAGCTACTCGACATCGCATCTCTCCGCTAAAGTGTCACTTGCTGCCGGTGTGCTGCTAGCTACTGTTAATTAAATAGTTATTATGTGGTGACATTTACAAGGAGTAAGTATATGTGACACAAAATGGTCAGTCAGTTGCTGATGAGTCAAAAAGTTTATTTCGCAATTTTGTTAAATTCCACATTGAGCCTAAAATTTCAAAATGTTTTTTGTTTACAATCAATTCTTTGGAATCCGCACCAACTTGGAAAAACATGAACTTATGATGTACTTACTTAACATATTCCATTATACCTATTGTAACTCAATATTTAACAGTTTTCAACAGTATTCAGTAGCAACTATGTTTCAGTAGTCCTGGTGACTCAGTATTTCAGTTGGTAGTGTTTCACAATATTCAGTGTTTCACAGTTAAGTAACTTACAGTCTGTCACAATCAGATTGTTACTCAAACAATACTGCCAAGCAGAAATTGTTTTTCTTTTGTGCCAGTTCTCCGACCATGTCAAAAGGTGAACGTCCTCTTTTTTTCTCTGATTCTGACCACAATGGTGAACAACACCAAAAAACACACTGGTCTGTGTAACAGGTGACGTTGGCAGCACCAGATTCTGCATTATTTCAAATGCAATTTACGTCCTCTTCACCTGTGTAAGACGTTGAAGGCCAGTTCAACATCAGTTAAAGAATATGCAATAATACTAAGTGTATGAGATCTGCTACAGCGGAAGAGTTCATGCATTCTTTGCATCAGAGGCTACATGATGTGCATATAATTACCCTCCTTCAACTTATGCTCTCTTGTCAATCAGCAGCACTTAGGAAAAATGACTAGCTTGTAAGAAACATTCAATATTAGCAAGTAACACTTAATGTTTATAATAACGATTAGAATCAAGTGAAAAGCATTTTGTTCAACAGGTTTTATGTCAACATGTCAGAGCTTGTGATTTATACAAGATCCAAACTGGTTATGAATGAACCAACAGAGCTACTGAAATGATCATTCACCTAATGGAATAAGTGATGACATTTTTATTGCAAGTGTTTGAATCTATCAGAATCAGCTGTGCAGCAGCAAAGGAGAAGAGAAATTTGCAGCCTGTCGGACAGATTCAGACTGGGATTGTCAAACCAACCTGTGACTCCAGTAACACTGTAAAGTTGTAGCTGCTGCTATAACTCACAGTGAAGTGGAGTTTTCTCACTTTCATCCATACAATCTCACAGGAGACTGAGATGTTTGGCCCCACATCCAGCTCGCAGCTCACAGTCAAGCTTTTTTTTTTTTTTCGTACATACATGCGTACATTCATTCATACATACCTGCGTGACATCAAAGGAAGAAGGAGAAATACAAAAAGGGAAACTGGACGTTGTAAAATCATTCACATTAATGGAAACTTTTGTTTGAGGTGCGTCATTACATCCTCCTGTCTGAGTTTATGTCAGTCTTACTTCACTCTAAACCATCTGCATTACATATAAACTTAACTTTGTCCACTCAGATGGCAGCAAATGTACCACAGTAAAAACAGAGCAGAGACATGAATCTACGATCAATGAGAAATGAACCAGACTGCACACAGAGATGGAGACCAGGACCCGGTCAGTTCCTCTGCAGTGAGGATCATCCTGCCTGCTGAACCTGAAGACAGGTACCCAGACCGCAGGACAGAAATCTGGAGATGTTCCAGTGTTCCTCAGAGGTTTTTGGGGTGTTACTTGTAAACATATAACATATCTGGACTGCACAACAGTGATTACTATATTTGGTGTCGCTGTTTTCTTGCTTTTTTCTCCAACTGTAATGTCCATAATGTCCAAATTATAATCTACTGTGGTACTATTTTCATTTCCTTACTTTCCAATCAGAATTTAATTGTTCTTCTTTTACTCTGTTTGGGCATCAAGGCCGATTAAAGCTGCTGTGGGGGAGAAAGATGACTTCAGAGAGTTTGTAGAAGAGCAGCTGAATGAAATCTCTGAGTCCAAACCGCTGCAGGTATGTTTTATTAGTAGTTTATAACACAGCTCATACAGACGGGTGACAAATTATATATACACAAGAGACAGAGTGTTCACAACAAATACAGAATTAAAAAAACGCAGCAAAATAAATAATGTTCCCATTATACAGTAAATTAATTCAATAATGTTCACATTAAGGTGCGTACAGATACTGATTATGCAAAATATAAGATTCCTGCTTGTCTCTAGTTTGATATTATTGAAAACTGCACTGTTAGTCTGACAAGACAAAAAGCTTGAAGACGTCATTTTGGGTCTTGGAAACTTGTTTCACATATATGAAACAAATATTTCTTTTCTTTCTTTTTGTTTTTTTTTTGCTTCCTCTATCCCCCAACAAGGACAAGAACAAGAAGACGGGTGACAAATTAAAGGAAAAACCAACATAAAGTGTCTTACAGCTTCAATGCTGTCTTGTTATTGATCCTACAGTCTGTGAACTCTACTGGAGGGATGAACACCATTCTACCAAAAGATACCAAAAGATATTCCCTCATGTGGTGTTGTGATGATGGTGGTGGTGGTGGAGAGCGTAGGTGTTCAGTTGTGTTGAGATCTGGTGACTGTGAAGCATATCATAACATATCGTCATAATGGCCTCAGTCATTTTTTCAGGTGTCTCAGAAAACACAAAAAAATCATTATGGTGTGCATGCACCCCTAGGGCCAAATGATGTTATGATTACTAATATTATGGTACAAGTGAGATTTTCATTAAATAAAAACACAAAAGTAAAGAGGATCCTTTGTAATGTTTTTTTTTAGTTATACTCATAATTTCTAGCTGTTAGATTACAATATGGTATTCAAATCTTTCTTAATTAGATCATATAATGTGGAACAAATGAGACAAAAAACTGTAGATGAAATATTGTTTAAAAGGCAGAAAAGAGTTAACAGGAAGCATTGTAATCACTTGCGACAGCCACAGATTCTGGAGCCTTTCCACTCTTTGCTAAATGCTAGCTTCATGGACTTATTTTGCTGACTGAAATGCTGACTAAAAAGTCTGAATAACAACGCAATATAACGATTTAGTCACACTCTTGACATAGGCCGTTATACTGCAGGGTTAGAATCGCATGATCTGTTCAACTGAGGATGTGGGCATCATGAGGAGATGATTCAGGCACATTTTTGTCAAAAAATGACTTCGGTCATTATTTTAGGAAGGTAACGATATGATTCACATCATTTTCATACTCATCAAACCATTCAGTGACCCCTTGTGTCCTGTGAATTTGGGGCATTGTCATCGTGGATGAGACCACTCCCATCAGGATAGCAAATGTTTCATCATCACTCAGAGCAACTGTGTATTGATTAGCAGTGACTCTTCCCTCTAAGGGGACAAGTGGACCAAAACCATGCCCCCCAAAGCATAACAGAGCCCCCAGACCCCCTCACTGTGCTGGTTTCTCCTTTAATTTGTCACCTGTCTGTAGTATAGTAGTATATATGTAGGACAACTGGCAGATTAGACGTAACCAAGAAAACCTTTAGGTACATAACAATAAACAAAACAATACACATCAGATAGGGAAACCTCAACATTTTTTTTTTTATTTCACAAGATAATTTGCATCACTTTCCTTTTAATCTGATGAATCTATTTCCTTGTTGCTGAAATGTGCTTTATAAATAAACTTGCTTTGCCTAATAAATGAGAGAGATGCCGTTTGAGCTGTAGCAGTCAACCATCTGTGGGACTTGCTTTCATTTCCCTGTCTCCCCGCTCCGCATTCGGATAGTTGCGTGTCTGGTTTGATTGGAGGGTTTATGCAGATCACCTGTGTGCAGAATGTGGGGACTGGCTCCCAGCTGAGTGCATTCCCCTCTCGGCCATTCGGGGTGTGACGACGCCCTTTTTCTGGGGTTTAAGAGAGGAGAGAAACTGGTTGCAGACCTCATTTGAAAAGATTGTCAGACAGAAACTCTGGTCTGTTCAGGCCCTTTTGTGTCTTCTTTCTGGTCTTTTTCTTTCTGATGTGAGGTTACCATAACATAAATCAAGTGTCCTGCATTGGTTTCTTAGTGCCCATCGTGCAAGAAGTTGTCCCACGATAGCCTAAACACCTGCAGGCTTTATTTTTTATACACATTAAAGAGGCATTTCCTCGTTAGTATTATTAAAGAGGCATTATTTCATTAAGGGGACGTTTCCCATTGTGCAACACCTTGTGAGGTTTCTCCAAGTGAATATTATTTGTTTTTTTTTATCTCTTTATGTGGCTGGCAGCTGGTTTTCCGACTTCTTACAGAACATCTGTGTTCAAGGGGAAACAGTACCACCACAGAGCAGCACAAACAGAAATCTTTTCTTTTTAGACTTGGAAGTATGCTTGGAAAAATCACATTTTTAATCAAGGTCATGTGTCTGACCCTGAAATTATTTTTGTTCATTCTCTCTTCATGCAGACCAGCAGTGGGGTGAATAGCCTGACAGAGAGACGACACTTCTTGCAGAATATTGAAGGCATTTCCAGGATGGACAGAAATACACTGAAGGCCAGTGACCAGCAGGAGCTGCAGAGGAGGGCTTCCCTCAGCCAGCAGGAGCCCAGCAGGAAGTTAACCTCTGGCATTCAGAGGCGCTCGTCTGCTCCGTCTCTGGTCTTAAATGATGAGGGAACACAGCTTGAAACCTTCCAGTCCCTGACCTTGCAGCCTGAGCATAGCAGAGAGTTTGGGACTTTGCAAGACCTTTTCTCTGGTTTATATAATCCTCAGACAGCCCAAGATACCCAGAGACGGACCCAAACACAGATCCAGGCTCAGTACGAGGATTTTTCCCAGGTTCTCAGCCAAGAACAGACCAACTTTAATACTCCCCTACAGCCCCAATATTACACTCCACTGTTCTCACGCGTCCAAATAAAAGGGATCTCTGATATTCCCTTGAAGATGGAAAGAGAAGAGAAAGTTAGTCAGTTACACGTCAACAGGTGTGGAAAGAAATCCAGGTCAAGCGAGTCTTCTAGAGAAAAAAGTTTCAGGCACCAAGAAATGAAAAACACAAGTGAAACTGGGGAGAAAATTGTCACAGCACCTCTTAGAAGAATGGCTGTGACCTCTGAGGATCGATGGGAACAATCCATGCAGCACAACAACTCACACGTCTGGACGCCCAAACATCCAAACTCTGTGTACGAATCAAATTTAGTGCAACATTTCAACATTTCCCCCCCTCAGAGGGACGATAAAGTCTCCCCTCGGGCCCTGAGAAATCAGGAAGTTATTGTTAGTTTTAAGACAGTGAACGACCACATAGAGGGAGTCTCAGGCTTGAATGTGGAAACTGGATCCACAGGCTCTGATGAAACGAAAACACATTTTCATCTCTGCCGGAGCGGCGAGTCAAGACCAGGAAGCAACACGGGCTCAAGTCAGGCCAAAGGTCAAAAACAAGCTACAACAAAAACAGCATTTTTTCTCACCACGCCAAACAACACAAGTCAAGCTTCAACACCTCCAGAGTGCAGCACAGTTCACACGCGTTCCACTAGAAGCAGCGGTGGTAGTAGCAGCAGTGAGGATGAAGATGAACCAGCCTTTCAGTGTCCTCCTCGCCGTCTCAGCCTCCAGGATTACCATGTAAACCCACCAGAGGATGAAGAGGAGGTCCAGAGACAGAACCCAGGGCCTCAGCGACAATCCTGCACCCTCAGCAGAAATAATATAACTCCTGGTAATCTGAATGCCGATATCAACTTTTATTTGAACATATTTAATGGTCTGGATTCAAGTGATTCAAGAGGCATTTTAAAATTGTTCTAGTTCTCAGTTTTTAGTAAAAAAAACCCCAAAACTTGATAAGACGTTCCTTTCCAATCACCGATAACAAATATATTGGCTTCATATGTCAGTGCATGTATAATGTATATTAATGTGACAACAGTTTAGATGTAATAAGGGGTGAAACAACGATTTTTAAATATTGATTAATAGAGAGATAAAGTGTTCACAACAAATACAGAATGAAAAAATACAGAATAAAAAATCTAAAATATACATAACAATAAATACAACAATGTTCCCATTATACATAGTAAATGAATTCAATAATGTTCACATTAAGGTGCGTACAGACACTGTTAATGCAAAATACAAAATTCCTTCTTGTCTCTTGTTTGATATTATTGAAACCTGCATTGTTAGTCTGACAAGACAAAAAACTTGAAGACGTCATTTTGGGTCTGGGAAACTTGTTTCACATATATGAAACAAATATTTCTTTTCTTTCTTTTTGTTTTTTTTGCTTCCCCTATCCCCCAACAAGGAGACGGGTGACAAACTAAAGGAAAAACCAACATAAAGTGTCTTAGTAAGGTGTTGGACCACCAGAACAGCATCAATACACCTTGTTATTGATCCTACAGTCTCTGAACTCTACTGGAGGGATGAACACCAATCTACCGAAACAATCAAAGTCTTCTGATCATAAAATGTTGTAAATATGATAACCGTTTTTAAAATGAAAAAAGGTTTGTTTTTTTTAAACGACATTTTTAGATGTTTTCAATGAAACATAGCCTCAGATCAGGTCGGTCTAAGGTGAATCTGCTATGATTGATAATAAACTGGACTAAAGTGAACAGGAAATACTCAGTTATGTGTTTGGTTTGTAGAATATTGCAAGAAGAGGATCAACTGCCCCCTATATCATGAAGGTGGCTCTCTTTTAACCTGGCTAGATCACCATGGTAAATTATGTTGCATACTTAACCTGGTCCGGCGCAGGTTATGTTCTGAGTTTCGGCTTAAATCGGCTATAAAAAGTTTATTCAAAAATATCTTCCAAAAGATATTCCCTCATTTAGTGTTGTGATGATGGTGGTGGAGAGCGCTGTCTAACACGTCGGTCCAAAATCTCCCATAGGTGTTCAGTTGGGTTGAGATCTGGTGACTGTGAAGGTCATAGCATATGATTCACATCATCTTCATACTCATCAAACCATTCAGTGACCCCTCGTGTCCTGTGCATTGGGGCATTGTCATCCTGGAAGAGACCACTCCCATCAGGATAGAAATGTTTCATCATAGCAGTGACCCTTCCCTCTAAGGGGACAAGTGGACCCAAACCATGCCAGCAAAATGCCCCCCAAAGCATAACAGAGCCCCCAGACCCCCTCACTGTAGGGGTCAAGCATTCAGACCTGTACTGGTTTCTCCTTTAATTTGTCACCAGTCTGTATATAAATAAGTATAAATAAATCAAGCAACTGGAAAAACAAGAAGAAAGGAGACAAAATAATAAAAATCTCCATAATTCTGCCTCTCAAAAGCCTCATATATTGAATGTGTTCATTGTATTTACGCAGGTGTATTTTTCCATGTCTAGGTGGTCAGAAAATGTTGAGGACAAGCTCACTGAAACCACACAGGAGACCAGATGTTACGTATGAAACAACACTGGCACTGACGTCGAGGGGAATTCACAGGTAAAACAGTCTTGTGGTTTTCTGATAGTTTTGCCTGCACAAGCTTATGTACACCTCCAGTTTCGTGTTGACAGATGCGGAGGAGTAAAAATCCACAGAACTGTCTTTTTACTTCATCAGCTTAATGCAAGTAAAAAGAAGATGATATTCTGATAGTAAAATAGATTTTTTTTGTACATCTACCACTGATCAACTGATTAACATTTTGCAAGGTATACATTGGGCAGGAAGTAGATTTGTGTCACATTATCAGTTTAACGTAGTGCCAGTTTAAATTTCCTCTCTGGTTTATCTTCTTTTCCGTCCTCCGACAGAATGCACGCACTAAATCTGTCCAAATCTGTAACAACTGAATGCCACAACTCTTGTGTTCAGCTTTACTTCAGTATTCAATGATTATCAAGTATTTCCATCTACTGCCGTGAGATCACAACCACAAGTCAGCACAATATTTGCAAAGGAGACATCAAAGTTTGTCAACTGTTGCATAAATACAGCAGAAATTACAACAGTTTTTAACACTTTGTCGAGAAATCTACCACAACAGGATCAAAAGTTGAAACTAAAAGGAAATGATCTATATTCATTTCTCGAAACCATGTGAGCAGGTGTCTGAACTGAAAACCGCAGAACCACGTTTTTAAAGGTCATGTTGTTGTTTTTTTTACCAAATTCATATTTTTACTGTGACAGAAACTTTCAACAAATGATGGTACTGCTGGTAAATGCAAGTCATGAGGTGTAATTTATGGTGCAGAATTTTACAATTGAAACTGATCATGTAAAGCAATCACATGCTACTAATAATATTTTGCTATCCGGGTCAAACCTGACAGTTCAGGTACAGTGTCAGGTTTCAGTTTCGGCCGTTATTTTCAAGCAAAACTCTTAAATAGGTTTCTGGATGAAACAAAGCAAAAATATAGCCCTTATAGTCTTATAGTCTTATGTTTGGGTCTCAGATTTGGCAGTTAGTTAGGTCAGGTCTTAAACTATATAATGACACAATAACAGGTGATGAATGCTGTAGTCCTTAAAGACCCTGTAACTTTTTAATTTTTAATATTTCAGGTTCTGAAAGTGTAATTATCTAAATAATTTCCTATTTTCTGTTATTTATTGGACCTTTCTTTATAGAGGTTAACAGTCAAATATAATCACAAAGAAAGTAACAAACACACTAATAAAAAGAAATTAGACAATATACAATGCGCAGGCTCACAACGATTACTGAGAGTGTTCTTAAAATTACAGAGTTGTGATTTTGTGGGTGACGTTGCAGACCACTGCTGGTCCTGAATGTCTCTGTTTTTATGCAGTCACAGAGTGGATCGGAGAGATGAGCTTGAAAGGCGACACGAAGGAGATTGCATCCTTTGTCGAGCCACGACGAGAAATCAACACAGTCTCAACAAACTGGAATCCAAAGCTGTCCAGGTCAGTGTTTGCTGGGAGAAATTACCAGTATTACCAGTATAATGACGTGCAGGGGTTTGATATTAACTTGATTTTAAGAAATAGGACCAGGTCCACTCAGTGTTGCAACTATTGGGTAATATTAAACTCATCGTTGATTTTGTTATTTTAACTCTTTTTCTTAATGTTCAGGAAATGTTGAGGAAAAAGATGAATCAACGCCCGCAAATCCTTTAATCCAGAAATGCTGATTTGGCAGTTGTTGTGCCACAGCATTGCTTAACAAGCTCCGTCAATGTTTCACATGACATCATGGGCCCGTTTCACAACACCACCTGTCTCATCATGTTATATTCTGGCGGATTTAATGACTTCTCGTAGATGTATATCTGGTCAAACTGCTTCCATTGAAATTGCTTTGTCATTCCAATATGTATATGTGTCACGTACATGCCTTGGTAATAATTTACTACCCTGTTTTTATGAGAAGCTCTTTCCTGCTATGAATACCCCGTCCCCTCCGACGGTGTGTATGTTGCAGAACCGGTGCTACCGGTGTGTCCGTGTCATTTGCATTTAGCAGATAACAAGTTCTGTTTTTTAAACGTTTTTTTATTGGGTTTTGCGGGATTATACAACATTTATATCAAAGACAAATACACCTGCCTTTTATGATGTTTCAACAAGGAACAAAGACATGTGTGTTTATGAAAAAACTGTGCACCAAACCAGCTAGACCCGGAACAATAACACACACACACACACAGTTTGACATTGTCACACCTTACCCCTCCACAATTAATTTATTAGGTTGCAATATCTTAAAACTTAGAATTCTTGATGACCTCAGACCTTGACGAATGCACTGAACCTTCCTCGCAGAAACAGTCATATTATCTCCAACTTCTTAATGATTGACTAGAAGTTACAGTAAACAAGGATGGATAAAGCCAGAGCATATGAATAATGGTTGGCAGGGGCCTGAAGACATCTGTCACAGATCTCGGAGGCGTCCTTGTAAATCTTAGATAGACAAGGCCTTGGTAAAGTAAATAACACTTTACATTATATCAAATCATGCTTCGCTTCCCAGAATCTCTCCCTAATCCTCGCGCAATATTTCCTCCCCCCAAATCAGTCTCCCATAATAACTTTAATCCAATGAAGTGACTCTATACTTAAGTTATGAATCTGAGAATCATAAAGATGTGAATCCTCCAGCAGATTGCGAAAACTAAGGAAAGTATTGCATTAAAGTATCCAAAAAAGTGGGAAGTAAGCGCAAAACGGTCCGACAGCTGCTGAAAGGATGCAGAAACATTTATTAAACACCTGCATTGGACCACACACAAAAAAAACACACACGATGCCAGTATTTTGAAGTACCACTTCAGCCTCTCAGTTGAAGGATTAAGAGACTAAGTGAATGTTAAACTTGACCGTGCACCACAGTTGGATCAAGATAGATTGTTTAGTTGTTTTTTAGAATATGAAGCAGAGTGCTGCAGGGAAATTACAAGTAATTATCTGGCTAATTTCGATCTTGCTTGGATGATTAATAATCAAATTCTGTTGAACCGATGATTTCCTCCCTGGCAGACGTTTTGCAGCACATCACCTATTAATTACTCTGCACTGTCTTTTGGAACAACGTCTGAACGAGTCGCTGCCTGTTTTTTTTTTCTGTCGTCATTCATCAGCTTGTCATACTGGAAACAATTAGGATCGCCTTGAAATTTATGTCAGCACGCGTGGGAAAAGCAGCTCTTATTTGACAGCCGCAGAGACTAAACATAGCAACAGAGTGCTTTGACAACAGTATTTTTGTATAGAAATAAAATAATGCTTGATTAGAGTCATTGAGAAAGTTTCAAGAGGAATAATCTCAGTTTTTACGGTGTATAATCTTCTACAAGTACCTGGATGGTTTAGGAGAAGACGCCACAGTCATTAGTTTTGTTTTGACTTAAATTAACTACTTCCTGTCATCTTGTAATCAGGTGTGACGCCGAGCTGTTAAACACGTAAATCTGTGCAAACATTTGCAAACATACTCCCACTTCTTTAGGTCAACACATGAGTCACATACATAGCTATGTGTTTTTGAACAGTGCTGTTCATGTTCTGACTGTGTGTGTGCTCCATACGTATGTGCATGTGTGCGTGCGCATGTGTGTGTGTGTGTGTGCAGGCCCTCAGGCAGCAGATGGAGGCCCTTCAGCAGCAGCTTAAGCAGAGAGAGAGTGATTGGTCCGTAGTTCGACGCCAGCTGGAGGAGCTGAACAGAGAAAACCACGAGCTGAAGGAGAAACTCACAGTTAGGCCACAGAGCTTTCTAGTGGCCGACAGACGTACTGCACAAACACACACTGAGACCCAGGAGCGACAGACGGAGGTATAATATATAGTCTTCCTCTTTTTCTTCTTCTTCTCTGCCTTATTGTGATTTGAAGAAGTATAATCAATGCATTATCCTCACACAATCTTGTTTGATACCAATGTTGACACCATATTAACATAGAGGGTTTAACACTCAGTGAGCAGTGCCCTGAACATTGAATCCCGTAGCACATTAGTCCATTTAAAATTGCTATTTTCTGTTGTTTTACTGCTTTTAATCACCTGTTCCTGCCTTCAGTGTGAGCTGCAGATAATCTGCAGATAAACTGTATATGATAGGTATTTCAAATAGAAATGATTTGTAGATCAGTCATGTGTTAAAGGTCTTTACATCTCAAACACTCGTGTCGCCGTCACTTTTGGCTGACACTTGTTTTTTGCCTTTGATTCTACTGATCACTCTACTGCCTCAATGACACATGTTGCATGAACAGTTGAAATGAAATCCTGATGTTGGGGCTAGTTCACCTGAGGGGAACTGTGTCTTTCTCTTTAATCATGCTGAGTTTAGTTAAGAGTAAGTAAAGAGGAGTCATCATACATTTGACAGACTCATTGAAAACACATTGTCAAAGTGAATAGAAACAAGCTGCAGAGTGACTGCTGGTGCACATGTGTGTGTCCACACAGTCAATGTATTCTCAGTCAGCTGTCATGTTTAAAGACTAGAGCAGACGATGGGTCACAGTAGCGCTGATCGACTTATAAAAGTTATTTCAAGTAATTTATTACAGCATATGACAGGTGGTGATGATGATGGTTTGTTCCCAGTTTAAATGTTTTCATGTTGCTTCAGCTGCTGTTGGTTCATTGGCTGCTACTGTTGCAATAAAGGAGCCATGTTGCCCTCCGCTGGAGGATGAGAGCAACACTTTGAAGTGACATAAATGGTAAAAGATATTTGGTCTGTTGATGCATGACGTCAGCACCAGTAAGCAACAACCTCTGATAACTAAAACAGCATGAAATGCACTTAAATAGATGCACATATAATAATCAGCGCTAAGTGTACACACTATCACGTTGCGTTATATCTTGTTCAGACATTCTAGGGTTCACCTTTGTGTCTGCTGCGTAAATCTTGTTGGTATCAAATTATTCAGATATATAATACAGTGTTAAGTGGTCTTTAAGCACCCCAGCAATAATTGATGAGGACGGACAAAAGATGGTGTCAAACCACTGACTGACCTCATTACATGTTTATAAAGTGTAAGTCGATACGCTCCCTGTGCCAGCGCTGTCACTCTGCACCACCCAAATTTGATTTTACCCTCCAAAACTGATGAGTTAATCCCACGTGTTTAATAATTAAATGCATATAAAAAGATAAAATTGTCTGAAGAAGCAGCACAAAAACTAGAAGTAGAAATCAAGGAATAGAACTCTTTTAGGGTTGAAGATAACATTGTACTAATAAGTTAATGAATCTTTAATATAAACTAATAATAATCACAATAAACATATTCTTTTATTTGTATTTTTTTAATTTGTGCAATATAACACAACAAAAGACATAATAACATGACAAGACAGTTGTCAGTGGTGGACGTGTCGAGATATACATACATTAAGACAAGACAGCAGATTATCAGACAACGATACTAAACATAATTCACCCCTATCATTTTATTGGTGTCTTATTATTTTCTTCTTCCTATCAGGTTTTTCAATAGGATTTGACTTAGAATCTCCCTGGTAAGGATCCTGGTAGGGTTAGGGTCATGGTTAGGATGAGGGTTACATCCTTCTTAAACCCACAAAATTCTCCTCAAAATAATTCAGAAAGATCTAAAAGATGGGAGCTACCTGCTGAAGTGACCAGAAGTAGTGTTAGATTTACTTTATAAATCATTTACACTATGATAAAACCTTAAATCACCATTTGAATCAAACTGATGAACATATTGTCAGATTTCTTTTTCTGTCCAGATGAAACCACTTCTATCAAACACCTGCAGCTTGATGACTTTCGGTAACGGAACGAGGAAAGTGATTTCTGCAGACCGGAAGACAAAAACAGTCACGTTCTTAAATGGAGATATCAAACATATTCTGGAGGATGGGAAAACGGTGAGCTGGGTGGCTTTCTTCGTTACCTTTATGTGTTTAAAATCCTAATTTTAGGGCTTTAAATACAGTACTAATCTATGAAATCCTTTGCTGTGTTGGTGCTTAGTGTTGCTTGCTGTACTGTGTTGTCTTTATATCATTTGTCAAACAGTGAAGTTAATATTGATCTCTGTTACAGGTGTATTACTACGCTGCTTCAGAGACAACACAAACCATTTACCCAAGTGGTCTGGAGGTCCTTCACTTCCCCAACAAGCAGATTGGTGAGAGACGCATATTGTCAGAGTTTTAGATCAGACCAATATTCCTCATCTTTACCACCAATCAGTGTAGTATTTATTGACTTTGCAATATATTCATTATCAAAAAAAAATCTACAGTGCAGGTCTCATTTTGGAACTAGAAATGCATTTCCTGCAGAAAGTGTGTGTGAATGTTGACCTGTCAAAGGCATCATCCACACCTTCAAAAGTCTGGCAACCAATTACAGACAAGCGATACCCAGAAATGAACTCATAAATTTAGTCCAGGATCATTTAAACATGGTCTTTACAAAGTTTGGTGAAGATTAGATGAGATATGTGCCGACAGAACAAACATCTTCCTTATCTTGATTAATGAGAACTGTGCGGTTCTCATTAGGAAACAGTCATTGTGGTTTAATGTCTCAAACACAAGATGGAAAAAGAAAACAGACTTCCTGCAATATGACTACGACTGATACGTCTGGTATTTCTTTCATAACATGTTTCCTTCTGTAACAGAGAAGCGACACCCTGAGGGGAAGAGAGAGATCTTATTTCCAGACCAGACCATCAAATATTTGGAGCCTGACGGCAACGAGAAGACGATCTTCCCTGATGGCACCATCGTTCTCCTTTCACCGTAAGTCACTACAACTGCTAATTCATTTTAGGAACAATAATAATAATAATATCTTAGATTTATATAGCGACCCAAGGACGCTTTACACAGTGAGATTAGCCTCATGGTGTCTGCAGGGTCAGAAAGCCAGTGGAACCTGGTAAGACTAGCTGTCATTAAGGCGGCAGCTAACAGGGGTCCTCAGTAATAAATAAACAATATTAGTACTGTGAGCTAACCAGGAAAGAGTCATAATGGAATTATAATGTTGAAAATACCCCGAAAATTATGTGTAAATGTTTCTATTTATAGTTTATAAAAACAACTAAATTAAAGTCTAGGTTGATTATGTCCATTTGGGTTCATTAACAACATGCTGGAAGTACAAGAATTGTTAGTGTAAGCCAGTACTACTGTCTACCCGGCTCACCCTATATATGAAACTAAACTATACAGGACATTTACATGGAATAGGGATGTGCAGAGATCCCAGTATTTGTATTTGTATCTGTATTTGTATTCAAATAAAAGTGGAAAGAGGGTTAAAAATCCTATTTTTGTTTTTATGACACTTTTAATTTTTAGAAAATTCAAGTGTTATAATAAGAAGTCATGAATAAACTACCTTACAAAGGAAGTCCCTACACCCGCTTTTGGACTGGAGTCTCCCAGATCATAGACGACTGCACTGACTACTGAGCTAAAACTTTACTAAGACAGACCTCTACCTATTTATACACCCATAGCACAGAGACAGCACACCGTGAAATGTGTAGGGAGGAACTTCAAAGGCAATTCTTGCTTTGCACTTTTCATTTTTTGCCTATTTTTTACAACCTAACTTTGTGGAAAGGAGAAAGGGAACAACAGGTTATGGAGAGTCTCTTGGTTGCACTTTGCTTGTGTCAGTAGCTCAGCTTTATATCTGGGGAACACCCCCAACAAATCATTTTTAAAATATTCATATGAAACCCACTATTTGTGCTTTGCCGAATAATGTATTTGTATTCGGGCACACCCCTAGTATGGCAGCACATCACATTCACAGAATAAAAAAGTGGAGATGTTTTCTTATAATAAAGACTTAACATCTTACAATCAGAGGAAAACAATCTCATAATTATAATGTCCAGATCTTGTAAATACAAGGTAAAAGTCTACTGTAACTTTTAAGTCCAGTAGATTGAAAGAAGGACTTGAAAGCTCCAGAGAAAAAGCTAGTTATTGGATGTTGAGTTAAAGATTTATTTTTGCCAAACTACAGTTTAAATCTTTGTCAATTCCTGGTGGCATTCAAGGCCTTAAAGCTTTAAATTTGATATTTTTGAACACACTCAAATATTATACCGAGTACAACCGAAGCCTAAAGGAGTCCAGTGTAAGTGTGTAACAGTCTTAGTAGAGTGTTTCTTTTTTTTTTCTTCATCTTTTGCTCTCTGGATCATCATCATCTTTTCCAGGTCAGGTGAAAAGATTGTAGACTTTCCCAGCGGTCAGAGAGAGATCCACACTTCCCAGTATAAGAGGAGAGAGTTTCCTGACGGGACGGTCAAGACCGTCTACCCCGACGGACGACAGGAAACCAAGTACGCATCAGGCAGAGTACGCGTCAAGGAAACGGAGGAAGTCACTGTCTGACAACCTGAATGACGACGTGCATTCATATGTGCATGTGAGACAGAGTGAGTATAGATGTAGTGTTGGGAGGAAACTCTTATTGTACAAACAAAGATCAGTAAACCAACAATCATAGATTATAGATTCTTTTAGATTGGATTAGATTCAACTTTATTGTCAAGTACACAACCAGTGAAATACAGTTTGTATCTAAACAGTAGTAGAAAATGAAGTGTATCTCTTTGTATTTCACTCTCATGTATCAAGTAAATGATCATGGAACAATAAAATGTTAAAGAAAATTAACTAATTCAATCCTTGTTTCATTATTGTTTATCTCACATTCTGATATTTCATTTGGTCGACACTTGTCACTCATCTTAACGAGTTATCTGATAAACTTTTACGTCTCTGCTAATTGTCTGTTGCATGTAGCTTTACGTCATTTATTCTCTTTAAGATTGTACAAGAGTGAAAAGTCAGCGCCAGTACTCACAAACTCAACTGAAAAATTAAAAGTTTTGGTTGAAATATATTGTTATTGATAAATGTCACTGTGACTGTAAGAACTTTTGTTTTCCGCCCTTATCTACTCTTCACTGGGAAAAAGTGACTATCACTCCATCTATCCATCCATCCATTTCTTACTGCTTATCTTCTAGCGGGTCATGAGGGAGCATGACATAGTATAGAGACAGACAACCATTCACACATTCACATCTACAGGCAATTTAGAGTCACCAGTTAACCAAACCTGCATGTTTTTAGACTGTGGGAGGAAGCCTGAGAACCTGGAGAGAAACCATGCTGGCACAGACAGGCTTTGGTGACGTTTTCTACGTTGCCAGTTTCTCTGGAAGAGATATAACTATCTAGGAGGAACAAGTTGTTTGTTTAGCACCAAATCCAGAAAAAAAAGGGAACTAAACCTGTTTTAAGCACTGACTGAGCAATGGAGGATCTTTTGGTCCCCAGAACAGTGAATCAAATCCTTCCTCTCCATCTGTGTCCTTCTTCGTTTTCTCCTCTTCACTCCTCGACTTCTTCTTGACTGATTGGCCTGCAGCCAGCTGACCGGTCAGCTTGTGAAGCTCCTGTATGATTATCTTCACATCCAGTGTGTGTCGTGAGGCCTTCAGCGTCGCTGTGTTAAACGGGAAAGTCCGTATGAAGCCTCCAACTCTCACTGGAGGAATATGTTGTCTGTTCGATGCTGTGTTTCCATCCAAAGGGATTTTTACTGGCCTGAGTCTCCCACTGCGAATCAATCACAACAGTTGTTTGTTATGATATATGAATGTCGGACCTTTGGAAGCAGTAACAATTTATTTGTACTATTTCTGCTCTCAGTTTGAGTTTTCAAGCCGTAAAAAAGTCATTTTTGACATAGTGTCCTAAAGTTTGTCTTTGGCCAAGTTGCCATGACAACAAGAGAAACCAAGAAACCGAGGATGATGATGTCATAATAATGACCTTCATACACTCCTGCATATTTGACCTCAATGTCTCTACAATCCAAGTCAAGATCTTCCATGTAGACAAGTAAAGATAATTCTGCAGCATAATATCCATCCAATCAATCACTTTAAGTCCTCCTGCACTCAAAAATGTGCTTTGCCTTTTGTTACCTCAGTTCGCTGTTTGAGTTTCACTATGCAGAATGATGTTTATGCAGAGTTTGACAGTGGAAGGCTGTTTTTCATCTGCTCAAGGTAGCAAAGAGACGTCATTTTAAGGATTTTTTTTTAGAATTTTTTGCATATACAAATTCATTTTTTTTATAAATACATAAACACACAAAAAAAGAGACAGATACTTAAATAGAGCAGCTCAAAACAGCACATAAGCCAATTTAAAGTTTTTTTTCTTCAGTCTGAAAATACAGCCGCAGCTTATAATGCTCATCCTTTTAACACACGTTCTGTCTGATCTTGAAAGATAATTTCAAACAACAAAAACAAAAACAATCAAAATTTTAATGAGGTTATTGGACTTTTTTTAAATTAAAATTTAAATATTTTTATATAACTTAAAACACGTCTGGAGGGGATCTTTAAATATGACCTAACTTCAATCAGTCTAAACATTTCTAAACCATGTTTACTGAGACTTTTTTTTGCTTGAATTGGGTAACGAAGAGGAATTTTGGACAACAAACTCATTTTTGATGATTCAGTGATTTTGGTGACTTGTTGAAACAGACTCTTGAACTGTGAGGCTGGTTTGAGCACAAATTGTGTAATACAAGAGGATTTTGCTCGTTAGTTATTAGAATGTTTATTTTGTTACCCCATGTGTCCTTTGTTGGATTTTACTGATGCAAAAAAGATTAATAATCACTGTTAAACTTCACTGTTCATCCATGGCTTAAAGTTAAAACTTGACAAATATTTCCCACCACAGAGTAAGAGATGGTAAATCAATTTCAGCCAGTTTACAAATTTTCTACCAAGACAATGTTTTACTTTTACAAACAGCAGTGCAGTATCTACCTGTGGATGTTTGGGAGCTTGCAGGACGCAGCAGAACTCCTGAACCGCAACCCCCGCTGAGGGATATCAGGTATCGAAGAGGAAACGTCTGTCTCTGCTGAGGCCTGCGTCTCGGTTTCTGTTTCGGTGTCGTCATGGTTTGTAAGCTCAGACACGTCAAGACTCCTGTTGCCCATCAGGCACGGTGCAAGAGCCGGACACGTCTGTCTGTTCACCGCTGACATGTTCGTGCTTGAATGTGGGCCGAGTATCAGGTTTAGGTTCTTGTCTGTGTGGGGTTTGGTAGCCGCGGCTGTGTTGCTGTTAATTATTCTGCCCCTGGCAGCGTATATCTTGTTAAAGTCAACAAGGGGCAGGTGTCTTTGGCAGCCAGATACAAAAGCATGATGTCTGGACTTCCTTTGGCTCGTCTTGTCAGGCTGGCGAAGAGTTTTTAACAGAGGGAGGGTTTGAGTTTGTGGAGACTGGCTGCCTCTTCTTTTCTTCTGAATGTTGGGTTCTTTAAAGTTTGAGAGCACAGGTATCGAAACGTATGTAGGTTGGTTAGCATGAAAACAGAGCGGCTTGCACCCTTGCCTCTGATAAGCTCTCTCTCTCAAACCGTCAATCGATGTGTAGTTCATTAAATCAATCAGATCACTGATTAGCCCCTTTTTCACCGTAATATCCGCTTGGCAGTCCAGAGTCAATGCAGGGCTGTAGTTGACCTCCAGCAGCCAGGGTTTAAACATCACATCGATCAGGATATCAAAGCCGAACAGCTCCACACAGTTGGGACAGGACGGGACGGAGGGAGCGATGGTGAGGAGGGTCAGGGTGACGATGTTGTTGATCTTCTGCCACAAGAGAAGCTCGTTGATTCCTTGGCTGTGGAGGAAATGTCTGAACTTGCTCATGGTCCACTTGCATCCTTGGCCCACCCGCTCCTTCTCGGATTTATAGAAAGGACCGAACTTGTTGATGCTGGTGTTGGTGAGGTGAGCGTACAGGTTTTGCAAAGACGACAGGTTGTATTTTTCAGTGGAGAAACGCACCAGGCCTTCCTGATGAATGTAAACAGTCAGAGGATGAAAGCTCTTCACACACACGTAGATCCTCAGGTCAAACTTGTAGCCGGAGATCAGCAGAGGGTTGCTGATGTACCTCTGTACGATCACAGAGCTGTCGTACACCAAGTCCTTCATATTCTCAAAGATGAAGATCCCTCTGCCTCTGGAGAGATCCACGGGTTTACAGATCCAGTAGACCGACAGTTCTCCGGTCAGACGCAGGTTGTTGTATTCAGCCAGGAAGCGGGTGAAGTCGTTGGGGAGGATGAAGGCGGTGGGACTGAAGTCATAGAGAGCCGAACCAAACGTGGCTCTCATCCTCCTCAGGTTGCGTGCCAAGCAGTCCTTTCAGAGAATTACAGATTATACTTTCAGAGTGATAATTTTCACTTAATGAACTTACTCCTGTTTGGAGATATTTTTGGTTTTGCTGCTTAACCCTCCTGTTGTCCTCGGGTCAAATTTGACCCAATTTCAGATGTTTTTATATCAGAAATATGGATTTCTTTCATCTAATTGCCTGAAAATCACATGGATGGTTCCATACTACACACTTTGCAAGTAAAAGTAATGATCACTACTTTCATTGAATTTTGGGTGTTTTATTAAAATTCATAGCATCTGTAGACTTTTGTCCTCCCGAGTCAAAATTGACCCGGGAGGACAAAAGTTGCACGGTCGACGGGAAGACAACAGGAGGGTTAAACAGGCAGACTAGTGGCTCTAGACCTACTTACTCTTTAACATTTATCTCTTCATTTTACAGAAAGGAAGTAATATTTTGCAGATGTACTTTAATGAAGCAGATATGAAAATGTGAAGAAGAAAAATGCTGAATTAAATGTTAAAAACATGTAAGTAGGTCTAAAGCAAAGTTTTGATGACTTATAAACAGGAATGTCTATATCTTAGCTTTAAATAAATGTGCTGCACAGACACAATGTTAATGCACTGATAACATATTTACAGCCCACAGTTTATAGGTTATGAAAGTACATTCTTACTAAAATAACATAAACTGTTTCAAAGGGATCCGGATCTGAGTCATTTTATATTGTTGAATGTAGTGAGAAATATCCTAAACTTTACTTGGAAAACAGATGCTTCTCCTTATCGTTACTTCATCAGTGATGTTTCAGTTTTAAAAGTCGTAACAGAGCGTGTAATAGAAAGAAAAAACAGCTTTTTATCACACAGTGTCTGCACTAAACACTTAAACCAACCACTAACAAGCCCACATGGATTTTCTGGTCGTATCTTTTCATGTTTTCCAACAGAACGACACCAGAAACGGTGTCTTGAACAGACAAAGTAAATACTTCATGCCCTTAGAAATCACCTTGCGCGTGATACCAACAGTTTTTGGATGGTGGTTGAGGCGCTGCCATGGCAACAAGTTGTAATATTCAGAGTTGCGAAACGCTGAGCCTCGCCAGTAGAGATTCCAGTCTTCCTCCTCTCGTTGTCCTTCATCATATTCCTCCCATCCTCGCTCCAGGAGGACCTCCCTCACCAGCTCAGGACCTCTGTCATGCAGTCTGAACACCAGCGACGCAGCCATGCAGCATCATAAACTACACAAGCAGAAGATCAATCGAGCACAAATATGGATTATTGATGTCAGAACCTTTTTTCCCATTTTTACACAAAATAAACAATGCTAAATATGTTCTTTGCAGTTTTGTGCTCTGACGTGCACTCAGGCAATGATGCTGAGCTGAATTCCACTTTTATAAATATACAGTTAAACAGTTTATTTCCCAGCTGGTCTCTTTGCACCTTGTGTGAGTTAAATCTGAGACGCTCAAACAAACCCGACACTTTATTTACTCATCAGAGGTCTCAGACTTAAGCTTCAGTGTGCCAGCTTACAACAGACCCTTAACCAAATTAAACAAGGTAAGTTAGTCACCGTACTGTTTTTCAGACATTTAAGAGGCTGCATTTCACACTGATGACAATGAATCAATACTCACACACAAATGTGCATAAACAGTGATAAAACAAACGCATTCCTTCTCAAGAAATTGACAATACAATGCTCAAATAATACCAGCACTGCAGTAAATATACTGCGAAGCTTGTTTCACAGTGAAGTGTGGTGAGTCAGCCTGCCTGGAAATGAGAATGTTTGTGTGGTTTTAGTAGTGTTGCTGATGCACCCTGACAAAGGATAAGATTATGGGTGAAACACTAATACATGTGCAAGAATTTCCAATCCCTCTGATAAAAGTAAATAATCTTACCTTTAAATGCTGAACCCACATTAACAGTCAGCCTTGTTTTCTTCCTGTCAGGTAAATGAAGGGCAGGTGGGAAGAGGCTTTCCTATCAACTGGTGTGTACTGTGGTCGGGCAGTCGCTCCCATTAGCTCCCCCTACAGTCTAAACCAGACAGGAACCTGCTGCAGGTAGTCTGTCAGCTTCTATTGTACAGAACATGTTGAATGAATAGACTTCCATTGTTCTGTACTGATGTTGAACGGCTGCTGTTACCGTAGGGAGGCATTTTCTGCCCTGAACAAATAAACTATTGTAGTCAGTTAATACACTGAGGAATGTTGTGCAATGCAACCATCACAGCAAAAGTATATATATGATGTATAAGATACCAAAGAATACAAAAAGGTCAGCATATATTTGTGTGTCTTGGTTGAAGAGCATCTGGTTAAAATGTTTATTTTTTCACAGCAAACAGAAAATCCAGCTTCTTGTAGACTTGACAAACTCCCACACAGTTCAGACAGATATGAAGAGAAACTTAATGAAGGTACATAGTGTTTGATTAACATCATTAAGTTGTATTTCAAGTGCAACCAGCCTGTGTGTGTTCATAGAGTGATATTAATCCTTTAAAAAGGGGGAAACATCAGTCTTAAACGTTCATGTCGACATGTTCTTAAACAAAAACCTGAATTAACTAATACTGATTTCAAATTGGCCCATAATCAGTCATATTACTGTTCTTGCTCATCTTCTCACCACCAGGCAGCAGATTATTATGGGGTGTCAAAGATCTTTCAGCAAAAAGGTGCTTCAAGAAGACTAAAGCTGTGTCCCAAACTACATACTAACTTCATACAACAAATTGTTTTATATTAGTAGAAAATGATGCAATACATGCGCTGCGTTTTTTAAAATTCTAGTTGTTTGTTTTCTGCGGTGTTTCTGGAGCCGTTTCAACACTTTCCACTAATGTTTAGCAGGCACAACATTTACTGTTAGCGTGTTAGCATGCTAACATTTGATAATTAGTATTAAACACAAAGTAAAGCTAAGGCTGATGGGATTATCATTAGTTTTGCAGGTATTAGATATAACAGTTCACCAGATGACAGCACTGAGCGGAAAGTTGAGAGATCGATACTAGGGATGCACGATATTGTTTTTTTTGCCGATATGCCGATATTTCCAACTCATTGTGGCTGATTGCCGATATATGCACGTATTTTTTTTCCAGCTGGCTGAGGAGACTATTATGCACGCAAGCATAGATTGTACTAAGTATGATCAATAAACATATTTCATTTTAGAGCTTTTATCGGCCGAAACCGATGACGTGCCGATAATATCGTGCCTCCCTAATCAATACAGTTGTTACATATGTGAACCAAATATCATGGAAATTCATCCAATAGCTGAGAGGATATTTCACTGAGGTAAAGTCAGCAGAGTTCATCCTATCAAATAGTTAAGTTGAGATATTTCAGAAGGCTGACATCGCCCTCATGACTAAAAAAAAAAAAAAAAAAAAAAAAAAAAACACACCAAGAACCGATTTTGACAATTTTATTAAAACTGAAGAATGCTGGTTAACAGAACATCAAAGCTCCAGTCTTCAGAGCTCACAGTGATTTCATCCGTTCATCTGGAAGAAGAAATGTGTTTTATTATTACTGGCTCACTTTCTGTTTGTTTGAATTGACTTTCTGCTGGACTCTTTGCATATTTACAGAGTTTTAAATATACATGTGTATCGTTGGTGGATTATGTTTGTTCAGACAGACTTATACAGACTAGTTTAAAGTTTGTTACCACAGTGGTAGAGTTTGTTCAGTCTCTGTATATCCAGCACGCTGAGGTGAGTCCTCTGACCCATCTGCTCTCCTGTCTGCTTGGGCAACAGAGTCGGACTTCCATCTTTACTAAAGAAATATCTGCAACAAAAGAACAATATGTTTTAATGTAGAAAACTAGCTAACATCAGCTCCTGGAGCATCTTTAACTGGCGCCATCGGAGCTGTTAAACTAAACAAAGACATAAAAGAATCAAGGACTTACTGCCCATAGTGCATTATGGAGTTGAGGTCATACGGCAGGTTCAGAGTGTTCCCGCCTTTCATCTTGAAGTTCTTTTTATTCCCTTGAACAACACATACATTGATGATTTGCCCAGTCTTAGATAACCACATCTAACATTTTTTAAAAAGACAGCTGTTTCCACATGTTTCATACTATTAGCAAGAAATCTGGTGAGTGGGCCGGTAACCTTCTTTTTATCTTGTTTCATCACTTGTTTGTTTTATCTAGATGAAGCTCAATCACTTTATTATGTTTTGTTTCCTTTTGTTTAAACTTTTAATCTACATTTTAACACTTCTAAAAGTATCTCTGTGATGATAATGATCTGACAGAATCAGAAACTTAATGCTTCAGTTCCTGTTTCTCCTCTAAGTGTTTTTCTTCTCGTTCCCTTCAGCTGGATGTCGTTCTCTTCTCTCTGTGCAGGATGATGTATGCGCACAGTTTGTTTTCACTTTCATCTGCTGATGATCACAAATAGTTTGAAGCCAATTGTGGTCTAGTGTGCAATTTATACACAAGTGTGATGTGGAAACTTGAAGCCTCCAGAGCATAAACACTGAAAATAAACTTTTACGGTGAAGTAGGAGACATCTGGTGTCCAGCACTTTGAAAGTAGTGAGATTGTGGACTACATGACGTTAGCTCAAAATGATTGGTCAACTGAAAAATAATGTACCAACAATTCACTGTCCTGAATTCCTTTGCTGTTTTATTTGTCCTCTATGATAATAAATTCAATATGTTTGGGTTTTAGACTCTTGAAGAGGTCACCCTGGACCAAAAATGATTAATCAAGAAAATAAGATGAATTAATAAAAATAATCCTTAATTGCAACCCTCTTTCTTTTGCACTCAAATAGCCTACAAAGAGATTAATGCAGCTTTATGTATATTGTACGTCAACTATTTGGACACAGCTGGTGTTTTGCAAACAGGAAACGAGCGTCAGCTGTGTGTGTGTTCACCTGGTGTGATACTGGTCCACTGCACAGTGATGTACTGGTCCCGGTCCTTGCGTGTGTGTTCGTGATGCAGCCCCAGTGAGTGGATGATCTCATGGCAGAGGTTCCCAACGCTACACGACCGGCCGTAATACAGCGGCTGGGCTCCTCCTCGACAGCCGACGAAGGACGCACAGCTACAGAAACAAAACAAGCACTTCCTGTAAACCAGTTGAATCCCTGTGCAACTTAAAAGGAATCTGTTCAGCCAAATTACAAAAACATATTTTCTCACTTACAATAGTAATTTATAGCCATGCAGAATAGTTTTTGATTTTATTTGCTCAGGTTTTGAGATATCCGTCTCAGCAACATCTCTAAACTCTACATAGATAAAGACTGTCAACAGTTTTCAGTGGGAACTACTTTCCCCTGAAGAAATAGTCCCCATTTACACCTGTTATCTTCAAATCTGGATTCAATAAAGATGCAATAAAATACATTTTTGTTCACACTTATGGTCCCTATGAAAACTGTTTCCAGTTCAGTTTATGGGTTATTATGGGAGGAATAAAGGGACCCTGCTTTAGTTGTTGATTTTAATAAAAAGGTAGTTTGTCAGTGCTGTAAGAACCACCAACAAGTTTCTTTATGATATTGGAACAACCTGGTTTCAGACCTTTAAATCACAGCTCACACACACCAGTTCTCTCAGTGATTCAAATAATAAAGTGAGAACAAAACTCACAAAACCACACAGAGAGAGAAAAGAGAGAGAGAAGATAAGCTTCTTCGTACTTTGTTGTGGTGACCTTTAAACAGAAACGCATCTCACCCTCTGCTGTTCAGGAATTTCAGGTAGTTCAGCTCTGTGGTTCGTTTTTGGAAGCGAACACATGTGAAATCTGATATCATCTTGAAGGCGGCGAGGATGTTTGACTCTCGATCAGCTGTAAGGGTGGAAACATAGAAGCCGTTTTGTCATTTTCGCTCTGGTGGTCTTACATCAGAGCTGCTTAGAACCACAACCACCCACCCAGTTCATAACTAATGGTGTACGGTACGATGGCGTCCGCCCACAGGGTCTCCACAGCGTTCCTGTCCTCCTGTAACACAGCCATGTGTTTAAGATTATTACCAACAGCTGAACAAAAACTGTTTCAACACTTCATGCCATTTTTAGTCGTAACATTTGAAAAGTTTCCTGCCAAAATTCAGGTAGCATTAAATTATACAGTATATATTTAAACTGTTGATGAGCTTTCATATTTTTGTCTTAAACCAACAGTCAGGAGCCCAAATGAACATTAAAGCTGTTTTTCTTGCTGTAATCATTCCTCCTGTTCATACTGACCATTAGAAGATCCCTTCATAATGACCTTACAATGGAAGTGATGGAGGACAAAATCCACAGTCCTCCTTCTGTGCAAAAATGAAGCTAATATGAAGCTTCAACTGTCCAAATGAGTCAAATCAAGTAGATATCTTTCAACGTTACAGTCTTTTTAGTGCCAAAGTCCCTCTTTTTGTTACTATACTTCCACCTGCAGCTCAACAGGGAAACACTGTCCGAGGAAACACAAAGAGGGAATTTGATGCTAAAAAGACTGTAAATGTGTCAGATATCCACTTGATATGACTAACTCAGACTGCTGAAGCTGAATAGAAGCTTCACACAGACTTTTAAATGACTGTGTGGACACACTGTGGATTTTGGCCTCCATCACTTCCATTGAAAGCACATTTGAAGGATGTTTTAATATCCAGTATGAACAGGAGGAATGATTACAGCGAGGAAAACCTCTGTCACTGTTCATATGGACACCTGACTGCTAGTTTAAGACTCACTTTTCCTACAATTCCCAGGTGACACTACATCTTTCATGCAGCCATCTGGAAAAAATAGTTTTAAAGTTCTTCATCTTACCGGTATCAAAATATCTCCCTCTTGGACAACCAAGTCTTCATGAAGCTCTATGACAGTTTAAGTGTAAGTTTAACAACAAGGTCACTGAAGTTTGTGTAAAATTCCACATATATATAATATACTTAAAAGTTTACCTTCTAAGGTTTCTGCACTGGCTTGCTGTAGCGGATCAATGACTGAAATAACAACACCTACAGGAATCTGACAATTTAATCATATTATTTCAAACAAAAAAAGTCTTAAAAAGTCCAGTGAGCACCAACCTGAGGCAGGACTCGTCACATTCCTGGTGTCATTTAAGGGGAGTCTGCCTGCAGAAAGAAAGATGCCCAAATTATACCAAGTTTTGTCACTTTTATTTTGACTTTTATGGAAAATATTTATGATTTATAAAATATCAGCACAAGACAATAATATATATCTACCTTCTAAATGGTCTTTCATGGTTGGCTGTTGCACATCAGGCACTGAAGTGATAGTAACATTACCTATAGAAGAAATTCTTTATATTGTATGTAAAAAGTGCAAGTGGTCGCAAAGTTTCTAATCCAGTGAGCACCAACCTGGAGCACTAGTAGCATCATGGGCTGCGTTTATGGGGACGCCACCAACTAGATAAAAAAGAAACCAGCTAATAATCATCCTTATTTAGCAGAACATGTGCAGTCTCAGTGCTTCAGTCTGTACCTGTCGACACGCAGACGAAGAGCAGCAGAAGCCACATGTTGCTTCACCAACGACTGCAGTGCAGCAAAACTTCAAAAAAAAAAAAGAAAAGAAAGAACCTCAGCAGATCTGATAACTGATTAACCATCAACCAGGAAACTCAGCAGATCTGATAACTGATTAACCATCAACCAGGAAACTCAGCAGATCTGATAACTGATGAACCATCAACCAGGAAACTCAGCAGATCTGATAACTGATGAACCATCAACCAGGAAACTCAGCAGGTGTGATCACTCACCCTGATGAGACCTTCTTGCTCCAGTCTGAACAGTAGAGGGCAGTATACTCTTTCACTTAAACACGCTGTAGTACAAAAATCAACCGTAATTTATCCTTGTTTATATAAATTATGTACAGTACATTACCACTTCCTTTCCCAGATTAAACTCCATGATTAAAGGCAGGTACATTAGTATAAGAGTAGTTTAAAACAATATTTAAAGCATTTTTAACACCATTTTCATTAATTTTAGGTGTATCATAACTTTTTTGGAATACTCCTTTAGTGACATTTTGGTATGTATAGACATTTTGAGAAAGAATGAGCACCGAATGTTTGATGCTCTCTGGATTGGTGGCCTTTGAGCAAGGCACAGATGCTTTTCTGTTGAGGAGAAGCTTCTTCAATTCACTACAACTTTATTTATCCCTCCAATCGTAGTTGTATGCAGCAGAAATGGACAGAAGAAGAAATAAACCAGAGGATCTGCGTTCAAATTTCAAAATTTTGTTATTACAATCAGGTAAATCAAAAATGATTTCTAAATGAGGTGCCCTTCCATTGTTTAAGTAACATTTGTTGTACTGTATCTACGCAGTGTGCCATTGTTTTGTTATTATTATATTGTATGCGTTTGTGTTTCATATTATGTGATAATGGTCTCGAGTCAAAAATAAATGAATGAATAGAAACAACACAAAGCTTAAAACAATTATAAGTAAGTAAAGTTTATTAATAAAGCACCTTTAACAGACACCAGTCATGTGACTAGTCCTGCCTCAGGTTGATGCTCACTGGACCTTTTAAGACTTTTTTTGTTTAAAATAATATGATTAAATTGTCCGATTCCTGTAGTTCAGTCATTGTTCAAGCCAGTGTAGAAAACTTAGAAGGTAAACTTTTAAGTATATTATATGTGTTGAATTTGCAAAAAAAACCCCAAAAAACCATTTTATTTACACAAAGTACAGTGAGAGGGAGACATTTTGATACCGGTAAGATGGAGAACTTTATTTTTAACCAGATGGCTGCAAGTACTTACTTTCCACAACGGAATGACTCTAATGTAAGATTTACTACAAAATAAAAATAAAAATCTACTTTGAGACATTTTCAACGTTAAAAAAAACAACCTTCCAAGCTGCTTATCACAGAAATAGCAAGTTTTCCCACGGCCTTTGAAAGCAGCGTTAGCTCCCCATCACGGGTGTCATGTGACGTCCTGTCATGTGACGTCCTGTCATGTGGTGCAGTCACTTCCTACTGACTGGGTCCGGAGCAGACAGGCTCTGCTGTATCATGTCGGGTTAGTTTCGGCTGCGCAGACAGTAAAACATGTTGTTTGTGCGCTCAGGCCGCCGCTGCTCGTCTCTGGAGCTGCTGCTGTGGTTCGGGGCGTGTTGGGGATGTTTGTTGGTCCGGTCCGGAGCGGAGGAGGACGGCAGCCAGCGGTACCAGGACCTCTGCAGGTACCAATACACAACACAAAACCCTTCAAACTGCATTTCATTCTCCTCTGTACACACTCAGTACAGCTAAATTTAGCTTTTAACGGTGTCCGTTGGAGGTCTGCTGTTAACATGTCGTTACTCAGCTCTTTGTTTCTGTCACTAAAACCAACTTTCAGATTCGGTTTGTTCTGAAATGTGAAAGCTAGCTAACGTTATATATATATATCGACGAAAGCAGCTGTTTTGTCTCAAAAGAATTGATAAGTTTCGATTAGCTCGCTACTTTCTGAATTAAATGAGCGTCCAAACTGTTTTCAGCAGTCTGGATCCAAAACAGTTAAGTTTTTTTGTTTTTATGAAGCTGAAGCGGCGCTCAGCTGACTGTTAATGACATGTTTATGTAAAGGACAGTCACGGAAAGTACGTTTACTCACCTACTGTACTTACCCACAGTTCTGAGGTACTTGTACTTTATTTCAGAGGGAAATATTGTACTTTCTACTCCACTACATTTATTTGACAGCTTTAGTTACTTTTCAGATGAAGATTTGACACAATGGATAATATAACAAGCTTTTAAAATACAACATGTTAACATTGTTAAAGATGAAACCAGTGGTTTCCAACCTTTTTACAAAAAGCAGTGTGTAGTCGGGGTCACATTTCACATGTCTATGAGTTGTTAACAGCTCCACCAAATAGTGATTTTTCCCTCTAAACTTCTCACATGCTTTCAATTCAATAAATGTTCAAATTTGTGTATCAGAACTTTGTTTTTTCTTCTTTCCTCTCCCATTAATCATCTCACCACCCCTCAGATTTATCTGCTGACCCTTTGGAGGGGCCCGACCCCTAGGTTGGGAACCACTGGACTAAACTAGCTAACTGTATATAAAGTAGTGTAAACTAGCTCCACCTCCAGCAGCTACAACAGTAACATGCTGCTCTAACACTGATGCTTCACTATTAATAATCTAATGATGTCATATATAATAATATATCAGTCAGAGGGACCAAACCACTACTTTTACTGCAACACTTTAACTACATCAAGCTCATAATACTTATGTACTTTTACTGCAATACTTTAACTACATCAAGCTCATAATACTTATGTACTTTTACTGCAATACTTTAACTACATCAAGCTCATAATACTTATGTACTTTTACTGCAATACTTTAACTACATCAAGCTCATAATACTTATGTACTTTTACTGCAATACTTTAACTACATCAAGCTCATAATACTTATGTACTTTTACTGTAGTAGGGTTTTTCATGCAGGACTTTTACTTGTAATGGAGTATTTTTACATTGCTGTATCAGTACTTTTACTGAAGTAAAGGTTCTGAATACTTCTTCCTGTCAGTTTCTCTCATTAAAGCAACAATATGTGTATCAGTCAACAGAATGACTGCAGAACGTTAAATACAGTGTTGTGCTCCTTTTTTAATGGAGCACTTTGCAGGCAGCTGTTGTTTAAATATTGACACAGTGATATGGCAGCAAATGATAACCAGTTCAACTCAACCTGCACCAGCAGCTTGTTTTCATGGAAGCAGTTGCTCAGCTAGTTTCTCAAAGGATCAGTTCACAATTTTTCAATTCTTTAAAGAAGTCAGTAAGTAAAGTTTATTTAGTGAAGCACAGCAGGAGGCGAGACAAAGGCCGGTTTAAAGAAATGAGTCTTGAGCTGTTTTTTTTAAAGGCGTCAACAGAGGCTGCAGATTGTCTATAAGAAGAGAGTTCCACAGTGTTGGAGTCAAAGATCACCTTTTGGTTTTCATTCAAGAGCGATGGTCAACCAGTAAGCACCTGCTGGTGATGTCAGGATGGAGCAGGTCACATGTACACAGCTGCCTGTCTGTGCAGAACCTTAAAATGAATCCTGAACTTGATGGGAAGCCACATGTAAAGATGGGTGTGATGTGATTTGTAGATGGTCCAGAGACGACAGGCTGAGGCAGGTGAACAGCAGCAGTCGGGATGAAATAAAAGCCTGAATGATCGTCTTTAACTCAGGTTGTGATACTACAGACCTGAGTTCAGCAGTGTTTCTTAAATGGAAGAAACATGTGCGGATGAACCATTTGATATATTGATTGAAATGTATCGCCTGATCAAAAATAAGAGATTTCTAAAATTAGACCGTACAGCTGAAGAGCCACAAGAAAATAATTAATGAGCAAAAAAGCAACTTTAATTAATTTTACTAGAAATATTCAAATGTAGAGAATTCTTGAGGGTGACTGTTGTAGCGCTGAAACGCTAAATCAATGAATCAATCAGCTGTTTAATAGCTAACAACTTTAAGAATCGATTCATCATTTAAGTCGTTTATTAAGCAAAGAAGACTTTTATCTGTTTTATCTCACTGTAGATTAAAAGCTGCAACTAACGTTATTTTCATTATTGATCGTTAATCGATTAGTTGTTTGGTCCATAAAATGTCAGAAAATGATGAAACATGTCGATCAGTGTTTCCAAGACGACGTCCTCAAATGTCCTCAACACAAAGATATTCAGTTTATTATCATAGAGACTAAAGAAACTAGAAAATATTCACATTTAAGAAGCTGAAATCAGAGAATTTGGACTTTTTTTCTTAAGAAATGACTCAAAATGATTCATTGATTATCAAAATTGTTGGTGATTAATTGACTAGTCGGCAACTAATTGATTAATCGACTAGATGTGACGGGCATCTTTCACCATCTTCAGACCGAACAATTAATTCATTAGTCAGTAAATAATCAACATAGTCTTTAACTAAACACCGTCGACAGCTCTGTAAACCCACAACTCTTACATTGTTCTGTCTTCTTCTTCTTCTTCTTCTTCTTTAAACTTGTATCACTTCCTGTGTTGCAGTTATAAATGGGAGGCCATAGACCGGGATAATAAAGTGAGCTACACGCTGAAGCTCTGTGATTCTTCACCACCAACCAGCTGTGGCGCCGGCACCGCCGTCTGCGCTCGGGACCTCAACTCTGGCACCTACCAGTCTGTCGGTGAGTACAGTACAGCTCACTCACCAGTGTGCACCAGTGTGTTTCAGTTACAGCTTTTGCAGTTTCATCACGTACATGAATCTCTTATCAGCCAGATGCAGTGTCGGAGTATTTGGTGCAGATAACGGCAGAAAACTGACAAATAAGTTCATTATTTGGGAGATTACTGTGGTAGGAAACAACTCCGCCATCGTCGTTGTACTTTGAACATCGTTCCAGCTGACTGACAACCTTCTGCTGTAAATATGGTTTTGCAGAGTTATCACACTGCCTGCTTTGTCCCATCTGGGAGGAAAACTCTGTACTCTTTTATCTGGCGGAGCTGTTGTAAAGGAGACATCATTTAGCCCAGAATCCGTCCAACCTTTGTGAGTTCCCTCCCTGTGGCACCAACAAGCACCACCGTACTGATCTACAGGAATCCCAGTCACTGGGTTTATGTGTTTGAGGTGCATGAGAGCCGACATACTGTTAATTCTCTTTGACGCTGATGCGTTTTCGTTCCGTGTGTCTCATGACAGCCACACAGCAGAAAATTTCACGGGTCTTTAGTGTCTCTGCAGGAAAAAAAAAAAAGTCAGTCAGTGCGACCTGAAGTTTGTGTTTCTGTTGCCGTGGTGCCGTCGTTAGTTGTCGTGGTCACAGAGGAAATCTCCAGCCGGTCTGTCTCTGTGTGAAACATGAAACAACAAGACTTTTTAAACTAGTTTGACCACTTTGATCACATGTTCTTCTCTCTAAGAATTCATATGTCGGGTGAATAAGAGTGCAAATGATGCACGCATGTGTAGAAATACATTTTTAGTGCTTGTGTCATTTATGATACTTTAATGTTTCCCGTCATGTAACTTAGATTTTTTGGGGTTATTTTTGACATATCTGATATATTATTGTCTCTACAGCTGCAGTGATTTGTTTTTGATAGTTGATCAGTCGTTTCAGTAATTTTTCAAGCAAAAATATGAAAACTTCTCTGGTTTCAGCTTCTTAAATGTGATGATTTGTTTGGTCTTTAACGTAACTGTCAGGTGAAAATCTTAAATTCAGTTCAGCCTTTCACATGACCAAGAGTTAAATGTGCTCTTCATTGTGTGGATGAACTGTTGTGAGATGTTGATCAGTCTGAGCAGGTTGGTTGTTTAACCACACCTGTCATGACTCACCGTCAGCCTTTTTACATTTTGACGTTTGTCCAACTCACAATAGAAGAAAGACAATCAAGCATTAAAGGACGGTGACTCAAAGAGCCAAAATCTCAAATAGCTGATCAGGTACAAGTGTAATGAAGGGTTTTTATCTCTCTAGTGCACCAGTGGAGTCAGCAGATCATACGAGCAGCTGATTCCACCATCACATCCACATATATCAGTATATATACGTTAGTGTGCATCCATGTAGGAAAATACAACCAACAATGTAAAATAAGTGTTGATTATATTTGCAGAAAAGCATCCGTCAGTTTTTATGCTACTTATCACTATTTCACATGATGTTAACTGTGAATGGATTTATGGTAAAGTGTGAGGTTAGTTATTGTCGGTACATCTCTACTTTATGTCAAACACGCAGTAAACTCTGTGGTGTCGCTGAAACGTCTGCTGAGTGTTTGTCTAGATGCTGCTGGAAGTGAAGCGCTGCTGCAAGGATCAGTCTGTCAGATGGTTATCAGGACGTTAGCAGATCTGATCTCTGTGCTGAGGAGGCTGAATCTGCTGCTGCTGCTGCTGCTGTGTGTCAGCAACATCCACGTCTGTCCTGATGCGTCTCAGCTTCGTTGTCTCTGTCGTAGTCTGTCTCAGGTTTGTCGTCTTTCCAGTTCTTTGATGACGGCAAACTTCTCGCTGTAATTCAGCCTTTAAGATCAGGAAAAGACAATCAGTAAACTGTTCAGCTCTGCGCACAAGATGAGACGTATTTTAAAGTTTGTATTGTGAAGTTTGAAAGGCAGATAATCACTTAGTTCCATGTTTAAAAGGATCTGGGATGAAATTCTTAGTGATAAAGCCGACGACATGATCCTGTTCATCTGATGTTGACTTGTATTTGTTGTATTAACGTTATATGTAACTACAGCAGCTTCATTTGAATGTTTCAAACCTGACTGTCAGTGAACAGAGCTCTGATCTCTGCTTCATCACGCCGACATAAAACTGATTCAACTTAATTTATGGCTCTCAGACATTTTAATGTTGGGAAAACTAGTCGAGCTGAACGTGATCAAGAGCACAAACTTGTTTCCCGTCAACTTTACAGAAGTTACTTTGGTGCAAATAAAAAAAATGCAGGTTAATCTTTTCCCAAACTGTTGTCGGTACGAAGGTCAAAAGCTCTTCTGATATTTAGTGAATCTGAGACGACGTCTGCATAAAGCTGCTGTTTTTGTGCAAAAATGACGTGTAGCCACAGCAGGCGTTTCTGCAAACACCTCCGTCCACATTAAAACGCTAAAACGGCCGATTCTCCTCCGACCGGGCGTATACGGAGGACAGACGAGCAAGTCAACCACAGAAAACCAGTGAAGAAGAAACGGTATACTGTCTCCGTTTCCTGACATTTGCAGCTGATTCCAGTTTGAGCAGAGAAAGGTTTAACTCTGACCAAACTGTCAAAGTAGACAATAAAGAGAACAACATGAACGCATCACGCTGTCCGCCATTGTTGTTGTTATTGTGTCTCTTCTTCTTCCTCCAATGAAATTCTAATGAAATGCAGCATCGCTACAAAAGCTGTTTTCCTCGTAAACACTACAGCGCCGAGCCGGCCTTTTTTATATTTACACTCTCTGGAGGCCGCTGTGGAGAAGCTCCGTGTTCAGGGCAGAAAAACAGACGGAGGGACAAAACGTTGATGAATGTAGCCGGTTTAGTGTTCTGAGAGCAGATAGATGAGCTTTGCTTTATTCTTGTGTGGCTTCGGTTTGTCGTCCTGTCGTCTGAATGAACCTCGTTCTGAGCTTCGCTAGCGTGAAGCTGTTGTTTGTTTATTGTTTTCACATCAATCACATTCATTCACATTTAGTCCCCCCCCCCCCCCCCCCCCCCTAACACGCGGCCCCCTGCTGTGTGCGCCCCACAGTTTGAGAACCACTAATTAAAGGCCTAATGTGCTGCTTCCATTATCATTCATTAACAATCATGTGTTGGGTTTATAGTTAATCTCCCTGCTTATTAAAACTGCTGAATTCTTTCACATGTGGTTTTAAAACAGAAGCAGCTCTTTCACACTGGTCAGAGTCGGTGCTTTTATTGCAGAACTTATGTTCCAACCACACATTTAATGCTGTGTCATTCCAGCAGACCACAATCTAAAGGTCACATGTTATAAGACACTGCTTACATCAAACATAAGGCATATGTAACAAAAAAAAAAAAATTACTCACTTAAAGTTTGACACATGATTTTTATGACTATTTGGGGGTATTTCTCAACTCCGGTTGCGTCACTGCCTGTGATTTTGCCTCTGGCCTCTGTGAAGCAGTCAGGCTGCCAGACGGAGTTATTTCAGAGTCTCACAACAACAACTTGTCCTACAGTCCGAGGTCGTCACCTTCCTCTGCTAACAAATTGGCGTTTGGTGACTCTGAGCCAGAATGTCACCTGACTGTGATGTGATGACACACTCAAGAGTGTGACAGAGAGCTGCGAGGCCTGCACTAAAAGGCCCACCGGACTGAAGATCGCACCATCACGTCGTTCACTATGTTTCTGTAATATTTTGTCTTACTGACCTATTTTTTTAGATTTTTATGTATTTCACAAGAGGAAGATCACATGTGGGGAAGTGAAGGAAGCGAGACAGAGCACACAGGAATCAGTGAGGTCAGATGAGTTAGAGTATAATCACACTAGCTGACTGATCACATGACACAGGAACACATCATCCAGCAGAAACGCTCACAAACACAAATAGGCACAAATCTCATCTGACTTCTCATTCAGCAGATTTCTCTGATCGGCTCAAATGATCCGCCCACATTTTAACATTCGTGTCTCTTGTGATTCCCGTGATGACTTTGCACCTTTTTTAGAGGATAAATCTGCTGATATTTTATGTTTTTGTTGTTCGTAAATCCCATGAAAAGATGAACAAAGAGTCAGTTTGTCTTTCTGAAGATGTCGATCTTTAAAAACAGGTTGAAAATATAAAATTTCATTTTTAAAACAGGCCTGAAACTGTCGCTGTAGTTTTCTAGGAAACATCACTGGAACAGGAGGAAATAGTGCATTTGCTGGGGACTATTTTCACCTGTGGATTAATACTAATATTTTGTGCTCTAGTGAGTATTTATGGTAGCATTGACTCAAATAAAACTACAGTCATGTCATCCAGTACAACTCTGTGGCTCGTTGATGTGTTTTTAATAGTTTTCAGACAATAATTAAGCTTTATGGCACAAGAATATAAGTTATATCAGTTTTGGATCCACAAACAATCACTAAAACTGTCTGAAATCTTTTGAGTGACAAATTGAAAAGTTGAAAATCTGTTGAGTTTGTGACATTTGTTGTTTATTTATTCATAAAAATGAGCAGCTGTGGTCAGTTTGGATTATAAATGTATCAAAACAATAACATGAATCTCTTCTTCCCTCCTCGTCTGTTTGCTCGATGTATTATAAGCAGTTATATTGTCACCAAAGTACGACAAATAAAAACAGAACAACTGGGGACTTGTTGAGGTTGAAGTTATGTAAGAGGTGTCAGAATTCAAACAGGCTCAGACTTGAACAGTGAAACAATATAAACACAGTCTCGTCTAGTGTAGCTGTGTTTTTTGGGGTTAGTAGGTCAAACTGTTACACTCCTTTATGATCCAATAGTGATAAGAGTCCTGCTGTATCAGAGGGTGCAGAGGGCAAAACATTTATACAAGAAATTACCATCTGTATTAAGGAGGAATAAAGAACGTTAAAACAAAGCGTTTCATCTAGTGTTTCTCTCTCTTTGTCTGTAGTTGAAGGGTGAATCATCTTTTCCTTGCAGTATAAACAGGTTTATCTGAAGTGAGAGTTTGTTAACTGTTTTTTTTTATTGATTGCAGCCATAAAGATCTCAAGAGGTAGATATCACCTTTACACAAACCTTTGGACATCATCTCCAAAATACACAGAGAGAAATCAAACCTCAGCACTAAAACTCTGTAATCTTCACATTAAATGTCTCCAAAATGACTCAATGAACGAACAGTTACTGAAAATACCAGTGCTGACTCACTCCAGCATGATTACTGGATCCCAGTGAACTCAGCTGTCTGTTTAGGAATTATATTAAAAAAATAATAATTTGATTTATATCCAACCAAAATCTCTGCAGGTCAGAGAATTGGTAAAAGTACACTGGATGTCTTAAGAAAGTAGAAATTTGTAATAAACCAGTTATTTTGTCTGACTGTGGACTTGTGGAAATCAATTTGAAAAGCATTTTAACCCTTTAACATCCTCCCGTTTTATAGAATTATCACCTTTTTGGTACATTGAACTGGAAAAGCTTCTAACAGAAGAACTGTAAGGTCATGATGCCTGTATTAGGCTTCATTTGACATCTTCTAGTTTCTGGAAATGTGTTTGTTTAGCATGCAGCTAAAACACAAACAAAACTACATCAGTTCAAATAAGACTCAAAAAAACTGTTTTTGGTCGTCGTCTATCATGAGTCATATTTGAATAACAATAATTAGGACATGCTTTATGCCACAACTATGCAGAACATCATAAACCTTCTACATCTTGTCCGACCTTATGGGAACACTGGTGTCCCTGAACCTCTCCACTCATCTCCAATTGGTCAAATGTCTTGTTTTGTCCGACCAACAGTATAAAACTCAACGATATTCTGTTTACATAAAGCAGAGAATAGTAGATAATCCTCACAGTTCAGTAGCTGGAACCAGAGAATAAATAAATCAGTTAAAGAATTATTGGATTACAGAAATAGTTGCTTGTTGTTGCTGCAGCTCGCTGGCGTCTCAGTGTGTTACTATTAAGAAACCCGTCTCTATATTTAGTAATGGTGAAAGTCATTGAGTGTTTCCCAACAGCTGACAACACAACTGAAACTTAACTGCAGCATAAACTTTAAAGTCAGTTAAACCAAAAAAACGAAGCAAACGGACACTTCAGAGGTGAAATCAAGCTGCTTTTTTTCCTGAATCCTCTGCAAAATACGGAAAGCTGGGAAATTAATCTCATGTTTTTTTCCAAAAACATGTAGAAAATACAAAATTACAGGTTGTATTTAAGATAAGTTAATATAACTGATCCCATGCAGTGACATTTAAGTGTAGTAGAGATTAGTAACCTCAAAAAAAAATAGCAGAAATGAGCATCAACTGTCGACCCGACACAGCATGTGGTTAATAGAGTCCAGTAGCTGCTGTACAAACTTCTTCCTGTTTAGGTGAAGCTGCAGCTGAATGTTTTTGTTTTCTGGTTGTCAGACCTCCAGGAAGGAGGAAGGAGGGAGAGGAAACTGACTATTCATTTATATAGATTATATATATATATATATATATATAGACATGTATGTGTTGTTGATTGTTGATGCAGCGTTGCAGACGTTTAGCTCCTGAAACAAACGTTCAGACATCAGTGATTCATCGTGTTTCTTGTATCTGACCTGTTGTGAGTTTATTTAACCGTCTGAGTCTTAAATCACATTTCAGAACGTTTCCCACCGCTGTGTGTTCCCTTTTTTTTGTGTGTGTGTGTGAATCCAGATGATAAATGAAGTCTGTTTGCTGACAGCAGAGTCAGGAGGATGTTATGGTTCAGAGTTACGGAGCAGTGGGTCAGTGGAGGTCTGCTGCAGTAACACACAGGGATGAAAAGCCTGAGAAACTTTTCATTTTTTCTTCTTTTTATGTCAATAACAACATGAGACACGACACTACTGTCAGGCGTCATCACCACTTTATCACTGACATGCAGAGTCAGGCACAGAACGTCTCTCTGGAGCTCTGCATGATTTACATCAAAATGATCATGTTCAAGTGAATCATTTTGTCTGTAAAGTCTCAGAAAACAGTCAAAAGTCGCTGTTTTAATTTCTTACAGCCTGTTGTGACGTCTTCAAGTGTCTATTTTTTGTCCGATCAACAATCCAAAATCCAAATATCTTCAGTTTCGTTTCGTTTAGAAACACACAGAAAAGCTTCAATTCTCACTTCTGAGAAGCTTTTAACTCATAAATAATTGACATTTTTGCTTAAAAATGACTAAAACAGTTATTTGAATATCAAAATAGATTACTTTTCTGTTGATCGACAAGTTGATTAATAGACTGATCATTGCAGCTGTAATAGTTCATGTACGGTTGTTTATGAAAAGTAAAGAATAAACAACATAAAGAGTAAAGGTGAGATATTCAAATACATGTATAATAGAAATAATAGTAGAAACGTCAAGTCTTTCCACCCCTTTGTATTGTAATAATTGTAAATCTTTATTTATTTCAGTGTTTTCTTAATGAGTTCTTGTCATTATTTACAACATATTCAACATGACTCAAATCCTGCGTGTCTGTTTAACTCACTAAGGCTTTGAAAAGATATGAAACCACGTTATTTCCCTGTAACTGACTCTGTTTTTCTTTCCTTCTTTGTGAATATACAGGTGAGCTGTCCCTAAAGAGGCTCTCCGGCTCGGTGCTGGACTTCAACACCACAAGAAAATGTCCAGGAAGTGACACCAACATTCAGACCAGCATCAGCTTCCTGTGCGGGAAAACAATGGTGAGACTCAGACACTCAGACACAGCAAACAAGATGTTTTAAACAGATGTTTGAAGCTTATTTTTATTCATTTATTTTATTTTTTTGACCTTTATTTAAACGGGAAAAGTCTCTTTTACAAGAGTGTCCAACAACAGCACAAGTAACAGACATAAAAAATGCATAATAATTTATAATGAAAACATAGAATAAATGACAGAATCATAATGTATGGAACATATCTACAGCCAAACACTTACCTTCAAGTCAAACGTCAGGGTTTCAGCCTGCTATGAACACTTTGTTTGGTTGGTTTCTTTGAACTGAGAGGCTGCATGAACGGCCAGTATAAGATCAATAATAGTCCAGGTGATATGTTCACTTTTTCATAAAAGCATGAAACTGGCCACATTTGTACAGTTTGGGGCCTTGAACATTTTCAGAAATGGAGCCGTCGCAAAAACGCCTCGTGGTGGCCATGGCGACCAATTCACTTTCTGCCATAACCTTATTATATGTATTGGATCATATCTCCATCATTATTGGATCATATCTCCTGAACCAAACATGATAACACAGAAAAAGTGACATCTACCCCCATGTTCTGATGGTCAAGGATTACAATGATACCATGTACAACATCATTAACTGTTCAGGTTAATAGTTAATGGTGAATTCATTGATGCTGTGAGAAGGTTCTTGTCCCATCCAACATCCACTCTGTCGGCCCTTTCAAGTTGATATAAAGTGTGAAGATCTCGCTGGAAAAGTCGTTGAAGGTGATTTCAGCAGGTTTATGACTGCTGACCCCTCTAGTATCTGGACCTGACTGTCTGGGACACTGCTGTTCTCTAGGCAATTTAACAGATCAGTCTTGTTTCCCAAGTGTAGTCCACCATGAAGGGAGAGTGATTGGGGGGGGGGGGGGGCCTGATCTTCGTGTTTTGAGGAAGTTTCCCATCACGGGTCTGACAGGCCATGTTTATAATCACCCAGAGAGTTGTAAATTAAAGACTACATGAAATATGCTTGAAATTTCATCCTGCAGCTTCTCACAGACCATAAACTATTCACCTGAACAGTTAATGATGATGTATATATCATTGTAATCCTTGACCATCAGAACATGGAGGTAGACGTCACCTGTTCTGTGTTATCATGTCTGGTTCAGGTGATGTGGTGCAAAAATACATCATTCGCTTATGGGTGGAAAGCAAAATGGCCACGATGGCGGCAACAAAGTGTTTCACGCTTTTATGAAGAAGTGAACATAATTTTCACACCTGGACTATAAGGAGGTTTTTTTGAACTGTTCCAGTAGAGCCTCAGGATAAACATTCAGACCTGGAAATATGCAGAATGTGTCCCCTTTAATGTGTAAAATTATTGGTGAACTTCCCCTTTAAGCACAAATAAAGCAGATGTTGTACGTGGCAGCAGCAGAATTCTGCTGTTTCATTTCGTTTCATCATTATTTAAATAAGTGAGAAGATGAAGCCTCTGATATGGGAGATGCTGTTCATCTGTGGAAACACACTTTAGTAGTAGGTTCACTTTTTAGTTTATAACAGGAAGATCAATACAATCCAGGAGTGTTTTGGCCAGTGAAAGATGTCATGAGATGTTTATTACATGTGATTTCTGACACTCTGAACACGTCAGAAAGGTGCAAAATAATAAACTTCACTCACCAACTTCACCAAAACAGTATTCTCTGCATTGACATGCAAAAGAGATATGGTGGAAAACAAAGGTGGCAGAGCAAAATTACCTATCCCAGCTGCAAAATGTACTGATTGTGCGGATTGCAAAAAAATGCAAAACATAACAAGATTTATGAAAGGTGGATGCTCTGTGAACATGAAGTTCCACTTTGATCATGCTCATAAACTGTTGCGCAACATCGAGGAAACGTTTTGTGCTTCGCTGTATTTTAATCAGCTTATTTGTTCGTTATGACTTGCAAAAAAAAAAAAAAAAAAAAAATGGAACTGAAACAGATAATTTTATTAGAGTGAAAACCTTCCTCTGAACCCTGGAAGGACTGCAGCAGCAGCAGCAGCTGTCTGTCAGCTGCAGTGGAAGGAAGTGAATCTGTAAGTGGAAATAATGTAGAACAAAAAAACAACCTTCTGCTCTGTTTCTGCTCACTGGAGTCAATAAGCTTGTCTCTGTGGTTTTCGGGGGCGACATGACATTCATGTGTGTCATTTCCTGTCATATTGCACAGAAGATCATCATCATCATCATCACTAAGTGTCAGTTTTTAAAGTCTGAAGTGAAGAAATGAAACTTGATGTAAAGAAGAATAACACATGAAGTTATGAGAGTAAAAAAAAATCTAAATAATATCTGATTTATAATAAAGAAATGGTAATATTGTCACTCTTAAAAAGACACTGGAGCCATATTGACAAACAAATAAACATAAACTTTAGTATGTTGATGTTATTTAAGGCTCCGACTAACGATTATTTCATTATCAATTAATCTCCAGATTATTGTCCACGCTGACGTCTTCAAACATCTGACCAGCAGACCAAAATATTTAATTTACAACTATATGAAACACAGAAAAGGTTTTTAATTAATCATCAGTATCTAACTTTAATCCTCTGACTGTTAAAAGCTTATCAAGGAGCTCAAACTTAAAAGCTGCATTTTCATTTCTTTACGGAAAAATCAGTAAACAAAGAAAGAAAAATGAACATTGTGACTAAAAACAGAGAAAGTTCCCGGTTTGACTC